>NC_047021.1:24026246-24326246 GCF_902652985.1 Pecten maximus | reverse complement strand
ATTATTGCTACAATGTTTTAATTTCAGCATACACTGTTACTGTGGAAACAATACGAAACTAATTTGTGTATCGCATTCTGTATGTAGTTGATGAGCGGTTCATGTTTACCCAAACAAATGCTAGCAATCTATAGGTTTAGTACAGTAAATTTCGGGTTGGATCTAATCGAAATAAGTATTTTAGCAAATATTTCTATAAGTCTAGCCGAAAACATATCTTCAATCCATCAGTGGCGCCAAAAAAAAATCGGCTTGCGCCTACGGCGCTCGCATTATCACTAAATTACTGCCCCCCCCCCCCCCCCTCCCTCCCTTCGAAAATCCTGGATCCGCGCCTGACAACATGTATATCTTAATATCTTAACACAAAACACAACATCGTAAATAGTTCATATTAATTTATTATAAAACAATGCTGTACCATTCACATGATGAATATACAATATCAAATCTCATATCAAATCAACAAATAACAAATTATTTAATCACTATTATATAGATTTATAACCTGGTGACATCCAGCTTCTTGGCATCCACGCATTGTTTCTTGATGGGGTCGAACACATAGCTCCCTGCATTGGAGGCGTCCAATGTGCACTTTGATTGGAAGGTGAGACGTTCCTTGTAACACGTAATGAAGTAAGGTGTCCACTCCCGACCTGTCCATGGGTTGGGACCATCCTCAGCCCCCTCACAACTGGGGAAACGTACCTCACACGGAACACAGTGGGAAGACATTCCGCATTGGTATGCGTCGTAGTCACCTACAAAGGGAAGCAAATACTATCGTCAGAAATGGGTTGGTATTTAATTTCAATATCTAGGTTGTCATAAATTTTTACACGTAGGTTATTGTAAATTGAACCTAGGTCATTATCAATTGCAATATGTACGTTATTATAAAATCATATTACCTAGTTTATTATTAATTATAATACCCTTAAATTGTAATAACCTATGTTAATATCTATTGTAATAGGTAGGTTATTATCAATTGGAATGCCCTATAAATTGTAATACGTAGGTCATTATCAATTGTAATACTTGGGTTATTATAAAGATTGTAATACGTAGGTCATTATAAAATTGTAATACCTAGGTTATTATAAATTATAATACAATAGGAATAGTAATAAATATGTTATTATAAATTGAAATATAACCATATGACTAATATCTATGGTACCATTGATTTACCTGTAGGGTGAGACGAGGAACTAATTTTACTCTTTCCGTCTAGAGAAATTGACCAAACGTCAGAAGTAATACTATTATATGAATTTTAGGTCATGCATGATAAAGTAATAACATACTACTTAGCAAAGCTGTAAACAAATGGTGTCCCCCATGAATACATCGCGGCCGAAAAAAGTAGCTTGACTTCCAATACAATACAATAACACTGTGACAATGTCAATGGTGCATTGAAACTGGACATTCTATGGGATATAACGTGACGTTTTTGTTTATATGGATTACGTTTGAGTTATCTAAGACCATTTATATAAATTTACGTATTTTGTCATTATATTTACTTAGCCATCATCTGCTTGCATTTAAATAAAACTGTCACATGACTGCTCATTGTTTTTCAGGGATTTTACAGATCGCCAAAAAAAGTTGAGTGGTCAAGCTGGACAATTGGATTTGACATGGACAACATGAAAACATAATTGGAAATGCATAAGAAGGTACATTAAATAAAATCATTATTTTTGTGGCCGATGTTACTATTATAAGTGTTTATTTAGTGTAACATTACATTGCTGAATAAAAAGGACGATAAAATGAAAAATGGCAGTCAAGCCTTGACGTGACTTACAAGGTGATTTTGGCTCTTTCCTGGACTGACATTGGATATGATCGTGGTGCTGGCACTGTTCGGTGGTAGTGTCATACAGTTGAGGATAGGGACACTCGTGAACCTGTGGGACCCCGGAGTGGCAGTCCACGTACTTGGCACAGTTAGAGTGAGGAAGTCTATCCCGGGGGGTTGATTGACACACGGTCTGGGCGTGTATCACGGTCAGGCCGCCTAACGATGGCTTTCCCTGGTCAACATCCGGTCTTACTTGTTGAGAGCTGGGTTTCCCCTGGTCAACATCCGGTCTTACTTGTTGAGAGCTGGGTTTCCCCTGGTCAACATCCGGTTTGCCTTGGTCGACAGTTGGCTTCACTTCGTCAGTATTTAACTTCCCTTGGTCGACAGTTGGTTTTTCCTTACCCGTGTCAGGTGCTCCTTGTCCTTTTTTACCTGGATCAGAGAAATAAAACACTGTGATTTCCTCTGAATTTATAAACGTGTTATGGATTCAAGATCCGTTACCATAGCAGCGCATGTTATACGACGTAGTCCAGTACAGATATAAAGAATCTTATCTCATGATAGAACAGCTGACAGGGACAATATTGTGTTATAAGGGGAAAACTATAGCAACAATAAAAAATACAGAAATTAAGCTAAAAAGGGTATGGTCGTTTTCCGCTTATCCTGGCCTAGGCCAAGTACAGCGATAGTCTGGGCTAAAATACAGGTAAAATATCAAGTGACCTCAGTGATTCCTATAGTACCAAAATAGATCGTTATGGTCAATTGGCTCGCTGTATATAGTCAATCAATACTAGTACCATATGAAATAAATTAAAATCGACATGTTAAATAGGAATTTTACACTGCCCATCCACATGTATGCCTGTTGTCGACGCTGCAGTTCATTAACATTTTACTCTGAATGATACGGGGTAAATCGGTTATGATATTACTCTCTTTTTTTATCCAAGTGAAAATTTTCTATCTCAACATTTTTTTTCTTTATACTAAATACTTTATATTAAATATGCATTTAATGTTGCAAATATCTTTCAAATACGATCAAGAAAAAATAAATGGTATTAAGAAACATAGCAACATCTGAAAAAAAAGTTACATCTTCGTGATTCGAATTCCAAACCTTTGGGTTGCAAAGCGATATTATGTCAATGCGAAGTTTATGTTATCAGTAATAGTCAGTATAGCTAATGCTAAATTAAAATATTTTATCAACTACGTTTTTTCAATTTTTCGATACCAGCGCATCGGAGGACCACTTTTTAAGAATAGGAGTTCAGTTTTCTTTTGGTACATAGAATAAAATTGTAAACATTGTAAAAGTTGGTTTTCTGATGCGCTTTATGTAAAAAAAATGATATGAATGCAGGAAAACCCCCTCGAAAGTTGCAAATAGCCCGATGATGCAACTTTATGGTCATTTAATGAAATATTCATTGCAATAAACAAAGACATTTTTCACAAATAAGAATATTGATGTGATATAGATTTAAGGTTTGTATTCACAAACGTAATTTTTAACATATATTTTTTTTATTTTGAAAACGGTCACCGTTAGGTCGAAACAGGCCAATATGCGCCATACCTCTTTAAAAAGGCTAGCGGTTACATCATTTGATGACAAATGGTAGCTGTCTCGAAATCTTTATCAAAAGTTTGTTAGTAGTATATAAAACATAGTCACATAAAACATAACATGCGCTTACTTAATATATTGTTTTGCCTTGTAACTATGTATGTACATGATTTAGAATACCATATATAAACTAATAGATCTTTGCTCATTTCTACATGCCTTATTCGAATGCCTTACTTCAACATATTTATTTATTTATTTAAGTTTCCAAGATAGCACATGCAAATACCTGGTAGCTAATGAAATGCAACAGAAGTCGTGTTTTAGAGAGTGATGTCCATGGAAATACTTACATGTGTCCAGTCGGGACCCCTTTGGGACGCATGCGCGACTTACAACATCTGTCACCGTGTTTGTCGGACAAGTGTATTTAAATTCCATTCCATGAAAACAGACGTAAAAACTGGTACAATCGTTTGGGTCGGGTAGCCATCTGGATCCCTTCACGTCTCTGCAGTGGTCTTCTGCAAGGACAACAGAGACGCAGAAGGCGAGTAAACTAATCAACAACATGGCGCCCAATGTGAAGTTTGCTGGATGTCAACTTTCAGCGTCCGTGATGTTTATTGGGAGTTCTGTGTGGACGCTGACTCGGGTCGAACGTATTTATAGGGTTAGACGCCTTTGTTTTGAGAAGTCAAATTAATGTTTATCACAAGAAACACCAGAGGCGTGAGGGTTGAGAGATAATGGCGCGTGGACATTAACTTTGACGATGACGTTGTCTTGTTTGGTTGGTGGCGCTCCTTTGTGATTAGGAAGACGAGTCAATAGAGACGACAGCAACACCAGGGAGACGAAAGGCATTCTCTAGATAGTCCGTCCATACCGGACATTCCGACAGTCATGGGGCGGTCAGGGTCACGTCCTTACCTAAATAGACTTTCGATAATCCATCACATAATACCACATAAAACAAAAAGGAAAGCCAGCACCGACTTTCCTAAAAAATATCAGACAAGTTGTTTCCCCTCTCGGGATGTTGGTAAATACCAATGATGATAAAGTGTGTCGCATACCTTGTGTCGTTAGTTAAGATGTATTCCACTGGTGTTCGTTGATAACTCGTCACCATCAGTGTCCAAATCTTCAGCGTCAGCAAACAGGATGCGGATGCGTATAGTCTCATTATCTCGATATGAATTAAGATAGATGACGGTGCACGTGACACATACCCTCATAGTGGCGACATGAAGTGTGCTTAGAGCTCCGGCCGAACGTTGAACTCGTGCTACATATATTCACATAATATGATTATACCCATGGTCATAAAATAAATTTAAACGATAAGTTATTTTTCAAAAACATTTTTAAAGTACATAAAAGCTGGTTATCACACAAAATAAACCTCGCACGTGTTCTATCGGACAAGTTGCAATTAAATTAATAACGAAGTCAAAGTTGATGATTTCTATTCTACCATGTACTGTTTAGTTCTGAGATCTACCTCTTCCTAATAGAAAAACGGCAAAGAAACCCCTGGAAATGTGTCGCTACATGGCTGTTACAATTCACAAGAAACGATAAGGCGCGCGTGCTAATGAATATTCAAATGTTGACGTCAATCCCAAGCCAGTTGACGGCAACATTATGAGAACTTTCGGGGATGTCGGCCAGCAATTCATGTAGAAATGCTCTCCAAAGGTTGCCCGTGGAAATTGATCTTAACATATTGTTTAGCAAAGTTTGTTTTGGGTTGATAGAAATTAACAATCTGGCAAATAGCTTTCTCCGTTGTAAAATACTCGGTCTCCGACGTTCAAACGTTTTGGCACCGCCATGTTTGTTTATATATATAATTACAAATGCATGATTTTGGAGGAGGGAAATTGTAACAGTCGTGACTCATGAGCGTGTATTATTGACATGAGAGTGGATTACTGGCAAATAATACACAGTTTTAAACCAATCAAAACTGGCGTTGCATAGCAATCGTGGTAGAATCACCATTGAGGAACGTATAGCCTAACTCTCCATAAAGATAAGATGAACGTGCATTTTAAGAATCGAGGATTTTTATGGAATATAGAGACAAACATGATTATTTCAAGCATCCATGTGATATGTACTGTTATCACCTTTTATCAAATTAAAATTAATTAAAGTAAAACCGCGTACATATTGACATACATTGTACGGGAATAAGAACCAAGAATCCAGAAATACCCCATTTATTTTTTATTTAATGATATAGAATCGTTGCATTGATTATCATAGAGAGAATTTCTATGTCGTTAATTACAAAAATTGAACGGCAAAATCCCCGTGTTAAATCCATGCCCGGCTTGGAGAGACTACTGACGAATAAAAATGTGTGTAATAATCTACATAAACAACTGAGAATGAAATCGTAAATCTAAATCAGAACCGATAAACGATAACAAAATACAAAATATACATTTGCATGAAGGTCCATATAAAATTACAATGAGTGTATGTCTGTGTTCTGGCAGAGCAAACGGCTTTTACTTCATCGACGATACACGCCATATAAACCAAGGCCAAATCTAGGTTATGTCACATGCTCATAATGTTTGGTTTCAACAAATTTTGATTGGGTTCACATTAGGTTTAGACAACAGCCAGTGCCTGTATGTCTTCTCATGCTCACAATATGAACTAGGATGGCGTCAACCGAGTCATCAAGCATATCAACAAGCGTCAAACAGGTCTGATGCCATATCTCTAACGAAAATAGAATTGTCCCTCTTTTTCACGTGCAGGATACTAAATATTACTACATGTATTAATGTTCTCCAAATTGACATTATCATGGCATAACAGGGTGAATCGTGTCCTCGCCATGTATACAGGCCTTGTGGGACTTTTCCTCTTTCTTATTGTATCAGAGTGCAGGACCTTCCGTCAACTTCGTAAAGCTAGCAAAATTCGGTGATAAGTCCACATATACACACTAGACAGACGTAGGACCACCGAGACCATAACTTGGGGATAGAGTTGTTTTACATACACAGAAACGGAGCGGTCAACATATCACTATCAACATTCCTGTTCGTGACTGGACCACACCTAACATGCTACAGAAACCAGGCACAACAAGGACACTCTTACATGAGGATTTTAATGGGTGTTTTTTAAATTCAAATAGAAAAATTCAGATTACTGTTCGATATAATGTTTTTTATCTTAACGAATTGTATAGCTGTGTTAAAAGTGGATTTCTATGTTTCAATTTTGTATTGTAACCCGGTATAATGACGATTTCAGTACTCGATTTGAGCAGCACCATAAGATAACTATTCCTTTTTAAAGAATTCTTCGCAACATAGAATACACGAATGTAGGACAAAAGCCCCCCCGGACATTAGCCCCCCCGGACATTAGCCCCTAGGACAAAAGCCCCTCCGGACGAAAGCCCCCCCGGACATTAGCCCCCCCGGACAAAAGCCCCTTCTTTATAAATTTAGCTGGTATACTTGATATAAATCTGTACTTTTGAAAAACAGAAACTATATATATATATATTGTTGTTTTTATCTCTGAAATTTGGAGAATAATTGTGTGCAAAATGAAGGTCCTTGGTTCAATGTCAGTGTATCATTATATGTCTGTGGTTAAACATCATAATTTATTTTTTCAAACTTTATATTATTAAGTAAGCTAAAAATTTCAGGAGAGTTCTCCATGATGAACAAATTGTTACTGATTACACATAATTTTTGACTTCCTAATATACTGCAAATATTGATAATCAAAGAAATGTCTACAAAAGCAATAAACATTTGATCCCTATTTGCAGTGTCTCAAATTATAATATAATAAGTACATAATGTACCTAACCAAACATGTTGCTCTGTGTTGTAATACGTTAAATTTTAGGAATACAATGTAATTAAAATCAAAGAAACAATGAAGCCATTAATGGTATATTTCTTTCCAGGAGAATATAAAACCTACGAAACACCTGTGAAACAGCTTATTGTTTATGTAACAGTTCAAGTAGTTGTTTTTCGAACTGGTTGTTTACATTGCAGAAGCCACTGGTGACTGAAGTCACTTACATATATATGTAGCACTTAATATAACCACTGCTAAAACATATATTGTAATTTAAAAAAAAAAAAAAAAAAAAAACGTAAAAAATAAAAAAAAATAAATATAATTTTTTTTTATGAAGGGGCTTTTGTCCACTTTTTGATTAGTGTAAAGGGGCTAATGTCCGGGGGGGCTTTAAAACATATATTGTAATTTAAAAAAAAAAAAAAAAAAAAACGTAAAAAATAAAAAAAATAAATATAATTTTTTTTTATGAAGGGGCTTTTGTCCACTTTTTGATTAGTGTAAAGGGGCTAATGTCCGGGGGGGCTTTTGTCCTAGGGGCTAATGTCCGGGGGGGCTAATGTCCGGGGGGGCTTTTGTCCGTACCTCAGAATACACATGTATACGAAGTATCTATACATTCATCCGTTATGAAAAATTAAATGTAAGTATTTGCTTAACTTACACCAAGTAAAAACTAAATTCAGGTTATCTTTACGAGAAGCATTCAAATTCCGGATCAAACAGTACATTTTCCATTATCTATTTATTTATTCATTTATCATTTTAATTTTTTTTCTAAACATACTAAACTCATGATTAATCCTACCTATTTATTCATTGAAATATTGTTAACTATTTATTAATGTATATATTTATGAATTTATGTGATTAATTAAATTTATTTATTTATTAATTTACTATCTACATGTATGTTTTTGCTTAACTTTAATTCAGTAGAGTCAATGACGATGAGATGTTGAAGAAAATGTCAACCAAAAGTCGTCCGTATTATTACTGGTCATCCATTTCAGGCAAGCAATCATGTTTTTTTTATGATAGGAAGAAAATTGCAGTTATTGTTCAATTGTTCTACCCGAGATTTCCAAAATAAACATTTAGAGAGTTTTGTTTCCCTCAATGATCATGGCTGTTGATAGAACGTTAAACAATTTAAAATTTTCCATGGAATGCATTACAGAATGTAGGGGAAATCTTATCTGCCTTAAATTTTATGTTTTTCTATGGAAAATTTTAAGTTAGAGACGTTATAAATATTGATGAAGCCGGGCCTGAGTTTGAAATACAGTGGAACTTCGTTAACTCGAAGGACCACGAAAAAACTTCGAGTTATCCGAGTGTTCGAATTAAGCGAGTTACCATATTTGGTGAAAAGTTTGGTCCATATTTGTCAACATTATATAATCATTATAACTTCGCTCTGTCGCTCATCAGTTTAGTGTGAAGACTGGTCAATACATGTAAATATATGTAATGTTTCGTTATATTACTTGTAATTTGGTGTAGTTTTGCCGATATACAGTCACGATAAAGTTTCTTTCACTTAGTCACTTCAAGAACGATCTGATGTCCAAGTCATGTTTGCAAAAACGGAATTCGACAAAATAACAAGTTATTCATGTCAAATCAAATACCCGGTAACCGTTTGAGTTTAACACAGATTGCATGCAAAACGTAACAGAACCATTACCTTTTATTGGACATATAAAATACTGTTTGATCGGCCTACTTACTTTTTATTGATAACCACGCCATTTCCATGTGTATTAGCACCGGAAGTTAGGCTGCGCATGTGCGTATAAAATGTTACTGTAACTGAGCTGGCGTTTTATCCGATTTAATAGACAGCACTGACCGTTACAGTTGTACTCTGAACACCTTGGCAGTAATTACGCTATAATTTCAGCAGTTTAAAGATTTAGTAGGCGCCGGTGACTGTTTCATTTCTACACCTGTAAAAACATCAGCCGGGTAGATCTACCGGTGTGTCAGAGATTAGTTCCGCTTGAGCGAACGGGTAGAGGAGTTGTTGACTATCGTGTGTACTAATATCGGCGACCGCCTTAGGAAATTACCTGATGTAAGTAAAGCAGTACTTTTTATCACCAAGACATGTTGTTATAAGATTCAACCGACAATTTCTTTTATGAATTTATGAAACACTTATAATAGCATGTAGGTTAGTAGTGCCGATATGTTCAGTATTACAAACGGAATTTAGCTCTTAAAAAATGTCGACGTTTACCACCGATCGACGAAAATTATACTTCGAGTTATTCGATCATTTCAAATAGGATTTTTATTGTTGGGACCAAATTTTCACTTTGTATTATCTGAGTTCTTCGAGTTTTCCGAGTTCGAGTTTTCCGAGTTTTCTTTACTAAGATAAAGAGAGAATTTGGTCGGGACTGACGAGGTACTTCGAGTTAAGCGGGGTATTCGAGTTATCCGAGTTCGAGTTAACGAAGTTCCACTGTATATATAACCCAGTTATGATCATTTGATGTATATCTTGGAGGAAAACATGTAACAGACCTTACAAATACACCTATTAGGTATATAGACGGTGCGTTTTCTTTAAATAACAAAGGCATATTCGTGATAACTACTTTCGAGACCCAGATTGGAAAACTCTATTCAGTTCCGTGGAATCGAAAGCGCTGTTAGCTATTTGAAAGACACTAATCTATTCTGTATAGAATCTGATGTCTTTTTACCTACCTTTCCCTCTCTGACGTTATATATTTCAAATCATGAATCTACGTCATCTATGCATTATCTCTTTTGATATTTAACCCCCTTTTTATTTTAATGATCTAAAAATACTATGCAAATGTCTGATTTTATTATTGCTACCCGCCTCTTTGCTGATGATATGATAGTAAATGAATCACAAATTCATAGATGGCCCTAAGTAACCATAACAGTCGATGGGTGTTAAACAAAAGCAAACAAACAAGAATAACAAAACCTTTATTGGTCATGTCAGTCGGATATAGCCTCTGGAACTTGATATCAAGTACACAACAGTCACTTCAATATCAGCTGCTGTATAATTACAACGTAATCAACATCAGCTTCTTACCTCCACCTATACTTACAACGTAATCAACATCAGCTCCTTACCTCCATCTATACTTATAATGTAATAAACATCATATCCTTACCTCCATCTATACTTACAATGTAATAAACATCAGCTCCTTACCTCCATCTATACTTACAATGTAATAAACACCAGCTCCTTACCTCCATCTATAATTACAACGTAACCAACATCAGCTCCTTACCTCCATCTATACTTACAACGTAATCAACATCAGCTCCTTACCTCCATCTATACTTACAACGTAACCAACATCAGCTCCTTACCTCCATCTATACTTACAACGTAATCAACATCAGCTCCCTACCTCCATCTATACTGACAACGTAATCAACATCAGCTCCTTACCTCCATCTATACTTACAACGTAATCAACATCAGCTCCTTACCTCCATCTATACTTACAACGTAATCAACATCAGCTCCTTACCTCCATCTATACTTACAACGTAATTAACACCTGCTCCTTACCTCCATCTATACTTACAACGTAATCAACATCAGCTCCTTATCTCCAACTATACTTACAATGTAACCAACATCAGCTCCTTACCTCCATCTATACTTACAACGTAATAAACATCAGCTCCTTACCTCCATCTATACTTACAACGTAATCAACATCAGCTCCCTACCTCCATCTATATTTACAACGTAATAAACATCAGCTCCTACCCTCCATCTATACTTACAATGTAATAAACATCAGCTCCTTACCTCCATCTATACTTACAACGTAATCAACATCAGCTCCTTACCTCCATCTATACTTATAACGTCATAAACATCAGCTCGTTACCTCCATCTATACTTACAACGTAATCAACATCAGCTCCTTACCTCCATCTATACTTATAACGTAATAAACATCAGCTCATTACCTCCATCTATAGTTACAACGTAATTAACATCAGCTCCTTGCCTCCATCTATACTTACAACGTAATCAACATCAGATCCTTACCTCCATCTATACTTACAACGTAATCAACATCAGCTCCTTACCTCCATCTATACTTACAATGTAATAAACATCAGCTCCCTACCTCCATCTATACTTACAACGTAATCAACATCAGCTCCTTACCTCCATCTATACTTACAATGTAATCAACATCAGATCCTTACCTCCATCTATACTTACAACGTAATCAACATCAGTTCCTTACCTCCATCTACACTGACAACGTAATCAACACCAGCTCCTTACCTCCATCTATACTTACAACGTAATCAACATCAGCTCCTTACCTCCATCTATACTTACAACGTAATCAACATCAGCTCCTTACCTCCATCTATACTTACAACGTAATCAACATCAGATCCTTACCTCCATTTATACTTACAACGTAATCAACACCAGCTCCATACCTCCATCTATACTTACAACGTAATAAACATCAGCTCCTTACCTCCATCTATACTTACAACGTAATAAACATCAGCTCCATACCTCCATCTATACTTACAACGTAATCAACATCAGCTCCATACCTCCATCTATACTTATAACGTAACAAACATCAGCTCCTTACCTCCATCTATACTTACAACGTAATAAACATCAACTCCTTACCTCCATCTATACTTACAACGTAATAAACATCAGATCCTTACCTCCATCTATATTTACAACGTAATAAACACCAGCTCCTTACCTCCATCTATACTTACAACGTAACCAACATCAGCTCCTTACCTCCATCTATACTTACAATGTAATAAACATCAGCTCCTTACCTCCATCTATATTTACAACGTAATAAACACCAGCTCCTTACCTCCATCTATACTTACAATGTAATAAACATCAGATCCTTACCTCCATCTATATTTACAACGTAATAAACACCAGCTCCTTACCTCCATCTATACTTACAACGTAACCAACATCAGCTCCTTACCTCCATCTATACTTACAATGTAATAAACATCAGCTCCTTACCTCCATCTATACTTACAACGTAATCAACACCAGTTCCTTACCTCCATCTATATTTACAACGTAATAAACACCAGCTCCTTACCTCCATCTATACTTACAACGTAATAAACATCAGATCCTTACCTCCATCTATACTTACAACGTAATCAATATCACCTCCTTACCTCCATCTATACTTACAATGTAATCAATATCACCTCCTTACCTCCATCTATACTTACAACGTAATCAACATCAGCTCCTTACCTCCATCTATACTTACAATGTAATCAATATCACCTCCTTACCTCCATCTATACTTACAATGTAATCAATATCACCTCATTACCTCCATCTATACTTACAACGTAATCAACATCAGCTCCTTACCTCCATCTATACTTACAATGTAATCAATATCACCTCCTTACCTCCATCTATACTTACAATGTAATCAATATCACCTCATTACCTCCATCTATACTTACAACGTAATCAACATCAGCTCCTTACCTCCATCTATAATTACAACGTAATCCACATCAGCTCCTTACCTCCATCTATACTTACAACGTAATCAACATCAGCTCCTTACCTCCATCTATACTTACAACGTAATCAACACCAGCTCCCTACCTCCATCTATATTTACAATGTAATAAACACCAGATCCTTACCTCCATCTATACTTACAACGTAATCAACATCAGCTCGTTACCTCCATCTATACTTACAACGTAATCAACATCAGCTCCTTACCTCCATCTATACTTACAATGTAACCAACATCAGCTCCTTACCTCCATCTATACTTACAACGTAATCAACATCAGCTCCTTACCTCCATCTATACTTACAACGTAATCAACATCAGCTCCTTACCTCCATCTATACTTATAACGTAATCAACATCAGCTCCTTACCTCCATCTATAATTACAACGTAATCAACATCAGCTCCTTACCTCCATCTATACTTACAACGTAATAAACATCAGATCCTTACCTCCATCTATACTTACAACGTAATCAACATCAGATCCTTACCTCCATCTATACTTACAATGTAATCAACATCAGCTCCTTACCTCCATCTATACTTACAACGTAATAAACACCAGCTCCTTACCTCCATCTATACTTACAACGTAATAAACATCAGCTCCTTACCTCCATCTATACTTACAATGTAATCAACATCAGCTCCTTACCTCCATCTATACTTACAACGTAATCAACATCAGATCCTTACCTCCATCTATACTTACAACGTAATCAACATCAGATCCTTACCTCCATCTATACTTACAATGTAATCAACATCAGCTCCTTACCTCCATCTATACTTACAACGTAATCAACATCAGATCCTTACCTCCATCTATTCTTACAACGTAATCAACATCAGCTCCTTACCTCCATCTATACTTACAACGTAATCAACACCAGCTCCTTACCTCCATCTATACTTACAATGTAATCAATATCACCTCCTTACCTCCATCTATACTTACAACGTAATCAACATCAGCTCCTTACCTCCATCTATACTTACAACGTAACCAACATCAGCTCCTTACCTCCATCTATACTTACAATGTAATAAACATCAGCTCCTTACCTCCATCTATATTTACAACGTAATAAACTCCAGCTCCTTACCTCCATCTATACTTACAATGTAATAAACATCAGATCCTTACCTCCATCTATATTTACAACGTAATAAACACCAGCTCCTTACCTCCATCTATACTTACAACGTAACCAACATCAGATCCTTACCTCCATCTATACTTACAACGTAATCAACATCAGCTCCTTACCTCCATCTATACTTACAACGTAATCAACACCAGCTCCTTACCTCCATCTATACTTACAATGTAATAAACATCAGCTCCTTACCTCCATCTATACTTACAACGTAATCAACACCAGTTCCTTACCTCCATCTATATTAACAACGTAATAAACACCAGCTCCTTACCTCCATCTATACTTACAACGTAATAAACATCAGATCCTTACCTCCATCTATACTTACAACGTAATCAACATCAGCTCCTTACCTCCATCTATACTTACAATGTAATCAATATCACCTCCTTACCTCCATCTATACTTACAATGTAATCAATATCACCTCATTACCTCCATCTATACTTACAACGTAATCAACATCAGCTCCTTACCTCCATATATACTTACAATGTAATCAATATCACCTCATTACCTCCATCTATACTTACAACGTAATCAACATCAGCTCCTTACCTCCATCTATAATTACAACGTAATCCACATCAGCTCCTTACCTCCATCTATACTTACAACGTAATCAACATCAGCTCCTTACCTCCATCTATACTTACAACGTAATAAACACCAGCTCCCTACCTCCATCTATATTAACAACGTAATAAACACCAGCTCCTTACCTCCATCTATACTTACAACGTAATAAACATCAGATCCTTACCTCCATCTATACTTACAACGTAATCAACATCAGCTCCTTACCTCCATCTATACTTACAATGTAATCAATATCACCTCCTTACCTCCATCTATACTTACAATGTAATCAATATCACCTCATTACCTCCATCTATACTTACAACGTAATCAACATCAGCTCCTTACCTCCATCTATACTTACAACGTAATAAACATCAGATCCTTACCTCCATCTATACTTACAACGTAATCAACATCAGCTCCTTACCTCCATCTATACTTACAATGTAATCAATATCACCTCCTTACCTCCATCTATACTTACAATGTAATCAACATCAGCTCCTTACCTCCATCTATACTTACAACGTAATCAATATCACCTCCTTACCTCCATCTATACTTACAATGTAATCAACATCAGCTCCTTACCTCCATCTATACTTACAATGTAATCAATATCACCTCCTTACCTCCATCTATACTTACAACGTAATCAACATCAGCTCCTTACCTCCATCTATACTTACAACGTAACCAACATCAGCTCCTTACCTCCATATATACTTACAATGTAACAAACATCATGTTCCCCTTATCATGTTATCAATACCATGTTCCCTTATCATGTTATCAATACCATGTCCCCTTATCATGTTATCTGTGAGATATGTCGACTACTGACTGACAAATTAACAGTACTATGTTTCGAAAGATGCAGATTAATGATGACCATGACATCCTGATCTCACTTGGAAATATTCTAATTCCTTACACGATATGATGTCCGACGCGTTAGGTGCTTGTTGATAAGTCTGGTAGTTCCATTCTCACCATCCTATTTCTCAATTTGAGAATGTGACTTAACTCTAATTTGGCCTAGATTTGTATTGTGACTGTCGTCGATTAAGCAGAGGACGCTTACCATAGCTGAGCACCTGGTCTTGTTTTCCGGATACTTTAATAATGATCTCCATACAAATCGATATTATCGTTCTTGTTTTGCCCTCCGTATGTTGACTTTGAGTTAGTATTATTTTCCTGTCGTTGTTATATCGGTGTTCATTGACATTACTTTTCCTTGTCGGTATATTTAACGTGTCTGCAGAAAGTACACCAAGGAACATGACCCTTTTATGAAAACACGACAAAATTGCCTGCATGCAACAAGAATTGTACTTGCTTGATAACCACTGAACCCTACTTACACAGGAAGATAATCCCCATGTTTTAAAAGTAAATCTGTATTCCTAGTGGTTACAAATGAAGTTCATTATTTTTGGAAATTTTAGTAACTTTTAAAAGACTGTATGCGTTCTGCTGAAGCTATATTAAAGGCGAATAGGTAATTATGAAACTCAAGCTTTAATAATCATTCCATTTATCACGATATTCATAAGGTGCCGTAGGAAAAATACCAACACCAGTTTGATGTTATTGAAAGGCTGTTAGCCTTGTTTCAAAATGATCGTGAAACAATTATTTGAATCCCACGTTTTGGTTTGTTTTGTTTAACGTCCTATTAACAGCAAGGGTCATTTAAGGACCTGCCAGATTTTGGAGGTGGAGGTAAGCCGGAGTACCCGGAGAAAAACCACCGACCTACGGTCAGTACCTGGCAACTGCCCCACGTAGGTTTCGAACTCGCAACCCCAGAGGTGGAGGGCTGGTGATAAAGTGTCGGGACACCTTAACCACTCGGTCACCGCAACCACCGCGGCCACGACAAATCACAGAATTGTAACATTTTAATAAGAGTGTACATGATAGATAAATAAATAAATCCGAAACTTACCAACGAAAACCTATTTCGTAGTCTGGTAACTGAAGCATGATTAACTTCGTAATACATGTGGTGTGCATTCGCCACCCAATGTACCTAACCAGGAAAACTCTAACAGAAATGTTATACATCAATACATTAATTTCTCCATGCTTACGTTCTAAACAGCAACACGTACATCTACATTTGGTCAAAAACTTGTGAACAAAGTGCAGAAGATATCTAGGTTTCTGTGCAACACCTTGGCCTTGTGTCTCTGTATAGCAGTGTTTGGAGAGAAACATGATTCATTTAGCAGCTAGTTCCGTCGCAACAAAATCAGCATTCTTACCGCGACGTCTGGTGACCAATCAACTCTGGCTTCAAACCATGTCGTTGTCCTTATGTCCGAGTGTCCGATATTTCACCGATGACCGTAAATCATCATACAAAGTTGAAGTACATGAATGGACAGCAGCAGCATACCAGCATACATAAAAAAATCAATTACACCCAGCGATAATGTTGATTCATCAATAAAATATGTATTCGAATGAAATCTAGGATGACGTTAATTCTTATCTTTATACGTAACAGTTTTATACTCAATCAACTCCTCCCCCCTAGAGCCTCACCGATGACTCCAGCGAACTGAAATGGGGGTCAGAGCAGACATGAACCCTGCAGTCGGGTGTTTCTAAAACTTCGCCATTTAAGGGATTGAGCATCATAAAGTTTGCCCGTAAAGTGTGTATCTAATTTCAGTTTTTTGATTATATCAGGTTCCTCCTGAAGGAAGTTGTTTCTCCACCCGTAATATTTGAAGTAATCACTTTGTTATTCAGTCTGCTCGTGTAATGTATAAAAGAGGGATGACTTTGGTCCGTATACATTACCAGTCCAGACCACACACTCCTCCTCACTCTTTTGTATCATCTGTCCGCCATGTTGGTTCTGTTCGCCGTCGCCGCTGTCTTAGCAGGTATACGGGCGGATCCCGTATGTCCAAAGACATCCTCCGTCGCCTGGGTGGAAGACAAGTCAGACTGTTCCACTTTCTACATGTGTTACCAGGGACGTCATTTCAAGTACATATGTCCGTCCGGGCTTGTGTGGACGCCGGACAGCCGGATGTGTGTTACCAAGGGATCCTCAGAAGACAAATGTATGCATGTCCATAAACTTATTATTCTCTTCTCCCAAAAGAAAGGGTTACGTTTTCGTTAGGTTATCTCGTGGTAGAGATGGTGTGTTGGTGTAAACCCTGGAGTTTCGATGATGGTAATATCTGGGCAGGGAAGAACTCTTTAGACGGCCTGTCCGATCTTAAATGAGGTCGGATATTCGAATCACTATAGACAATTATACCTATGATAGTATAGTGATGTTCATAACCGCACACGTTTTCATGTAGAAGCAATATTCGTTAATATTCTTGAATGCTGGCTATACATATTGGCTTTATATAGAATCTTAATAAAAGAAATTGCTATTATGAGTAGGGTCAATTGTTTATGAATTTGTAGGTTTGCGCCTTCGAGGCTATTGAAAGATATGTTGACTGGTATAAAAGAAACTCCTGGTAATACAATATTATTTTTGTTTTAGGTACGACTCCAGTTAGAGCCAAACAACCTTGTCTGTCCGGAGTAAAGGCCCGCGAGTCTCACGAAGGTAACTGTGCTAAGTACTACGAGTGTGGCGTGAGTCGGTCAGCGGGGCCCAGTACCCCTACCCTAATGGAGTGCCCTTACCCACTCCTCTTTGACGAACAGAAGGAGCGCTGCGAGTTCCCGGAAGTGGTAAAGTGTGACCAACGAATGGAACCAACAGACCCATGTAAGTAACGTTTCCTGTTTCACTTACATTTTAAAATGTTAATTTACTGGACTGTATTGAAAAAAAAAAATCGGTCTCATGAGATATAGATATATTATTTTAGGTACAGTATGCAATTGAGTTCAGAAAAATCGATCAGTTAAAAATTCCTTTGTGTAAGACACTTTTACATGTAATTTGTCATTTGATAGTTACTATGTATATCCACATGTTTGATAAGTTTTCACATCAAATTGGCCTCTCATCATGCAGTCGATCTTAAGATTAAAACATTAGTGTCTATATCTTGTTCTAAGGTTACCTGGTTTGGGATCTTCTGTAAGATAACACTGTCCAGATTCGTTTCATTGTATCGATATATGAAAATGCAACAGGAATTAAACAACAGACAAAGCTCTCCTTGAAATAGTCAACAGAATATATACACCAAGTTAAGTTTGAAAGTAAAGATGATATTTAAATATTGATAAGCATTAGGAGCATGTAATAACGGGAAAGATGATTATCAAATATAATGTTCGTTGTACCTTAGATTAACATACAAAAAATGTATAACAGCAAATATCGGTCAACTTGTCAGGTGTTGGTAAAGAGCTCCGGTATTAAGTATTCGATATGTTACTCTTCGAATGATTTTTTATTTATCATTTAAATATATATCATTCTTGGAATTGGCATAGAATAGTTCAGTTATTTTGATAATGGAAAGGAAAAGTTGAAGACGGTCAAAAATGTACAAAGCGTATGTACAGGACATTATTATTATCAAGCCGTTTTTGGAACTGTTCTATATTTGATTTGTATCCAACGTTCTACTCTTTTTCTTCCACCTCGAGCGCTACTTTATTTGTATGTTGATTAATGTAAGTGGACTGGGCTGAGCGTCGATGACCTGGTAGCTCAGATAGTGAGCGTCCGTCTGAGAGTTCGGCGTCCTGGACTGCTCGTTGCTTTAATCATAAGTTTATAACATATCCGATGTTCTGTAAATTGTTTGTTATGCAGCACTTCCGGTATAACATATCCGGTGTTTCTAGAAAGTTGGGTGTTATCCAAAACTTCTGGTGGTATCTCACAGAAGTATTTGTTATCAAACACTTCCGGTGGTACTGTACTATACAGAATTATCTCTTATTTAACGCTTCACCCGGCGATCTCCATTAGCCATTATAGTTATCTAACATTTTTGCTATTAATCCATTTATTTGTTTCACTGTATGCAGTCTCATCCAACACTTTCGGATTTGTTGAATGATGCCATGTTTTATCCTACACTTCCTGTTTTCTTGTATTTCGTCACGTGTTATCCTACACTTCCTGTTTTCTTGTATTTCGTCACGTGTTATTGGAAACTTCCTGTCTTGTATTTCGTCACGTGTAATCGGAAACTTCCTGTTGTTCTGTATGTTGTCACGTGTTACTCATACTTCCGGTGCTATCTTTAAGAGTAGAATAAATGGCGACCCCAGTTTTACATAATTATGTACTCAGACTTCTTTATTTCTCTACATACCATGTGTAACACATTCCAACGTCAAAGTAACTAGGTCGTTTATTCATTGTATGCCGTTTTAATTGCTGAAGGGTTCAAGATAATTCTGTGACTTCCCCAAGTCATTGGCTCTAGTGTTTTAAATAGTTCGGATAAATAACTAACTCGAAATCATCGTATTGCCTACACTGGAGCTCCAACGACATGTGTTCGTCAATCCTTGCTCCTGGCTATTCACCGTAATCATATTCTAATATTTTGTCGGAGTCAAAAGTAAAACTGTAAAAGCAGTGCCAGGTTCAAAGGTATTTATATGTAACAGTATTCCTGTTCAGTCAGGCTAGTTATGCTTGTGATTCTTTAAACATCTTTGGGTGGTAGGTACCCAATATGTCGTAATATAAATATTCTCCATGTCAATTACCTTGATTTACTTTCAAGCACAGAGTCATATAAAGATTATAAACTCTTTGTTTCCTATTTATAGGCGAGTATGACATCAATAAGTGTGACGAAAGTGCGGACTGTCCCCCGTGTTACGTACGTTTTCCAACTTGTAAAGGACTGCCGGAGGGTCTCAATCCCTGGAAAGGCAAGGAGTGGACCCCACACTTCACCGTGTGCAAAAAGGAGCGTGTCGTTTATAGTGGAACGTGCACCCCGACGGACCAAGGACAACAACGTATGTTTAACCCGGACGAACGGACATGCGTGGAACCAAAGATCCTCACCTTCTCCCAGCCTTAAGACATTCTATATCGTCATACGTAATGGATGTGAAGTGTATTTATTTTACTTTTTTGGAATATTGAACAATTTCTCAATAATGTATAAACTACCACAGCAATAAATGGCGATATTGATTTTATCTGCTATATTTATTTATTAAGTACCACATGTGCTGTTCGATTGGAAGTCAGTGATAATTTAAAAGTTGAATCCTTTACAATGTACCACGAGAATATCATATTAAATACATGTATATAAATCAATATATATCTTATTTGTCATAATACAAAAGGATAAGGCACGCAATTCTCCAAAATATGTGGATACCGTTTACAGGACAGAAGTACTGAAAACATTTAGCAATAGTAATGGTAATTAGGGGTATATGATTATAGAAAGGAAACACGGGACAAAACAGAAAGCGGGAATATAAGTTAATGAAAAAATGGCCTAAAATCATTACTATCCTTATATATATATCAAAGTCCGTGATGTAACCCTTGAACTAAATGAAACGCATTTCCCTTTCCCATATCAAAACCACAATATTGAAAGAGGTATTGTAATAAAGGGAAATATTAATTGTCTTATTCACATATAATATTTACATCCATTGTCTCGTTCGTTTCCATCGGCACACGTGTGGGATTTATAATGTTAACTCTGTATACTGAATGTTGTAGCCATGTGTAAAATATCCAATCTTCTGTTTTGAACGAAATAATGACCGGGGAAATGAACCAGGCGTATACCTTGATCTCAGTTAAGGGGGAGTAACTCTGCCACCGTAAATTGTTCTTGGTGCCTTTCTGCAAAACATCAAAACTTCCAACGGGTCTATCAAAACGGGTCTATATAAATCACAGGGGCTAGCTACATTGGAATGGGTATGATATTAACTATCACAGGAACTTGTCACAAAATTCCAACCCACGGCTTACACACGGACTGTTCAAATTGTCCCCAGTCCTCATAGATGTATATGATAATAGGTATATTGACCGCCGACGAATATGATGTAACACAGATAGAGGAGTAACGTGTCCCTGTGTTAAATGCTGGATCACGCCAAGTATCAAGGACGGACACTGTTGAGTGCCTTGACAAAATACAGCTTACACCGAAAAGAAAGATTTTGACACATGCACAAAAAAACATACAAACAAAACAAACAAAACTAAAATTGGTACAGTTTGGTAACGAGCCACCTCCAATACATGACGTATGGTTTTTAATGGTGACACAGTTCTAGCTCTGATTTATATAAGTTCTCATAAGCAAGCGTGTCATTTCCATTTCCCCCTATAATCAACAAGGAAAACTATATGTACGTGCACTAAAGAGAAAGTAAATTGTCATACATGTACGGTTGCGTATTTTATCCAAAGTGAATTCATGCTGCTTCCCCCGTTTGCTTTAAGGGCTTATGGTATTATACACATAAACATTTATTGTTGATAGGCCTAATTCAGGTTCAACATTTATAGACAAACATGGACATGTGCCAAAATGGTGAAAGTTAGACAAAATTATACAGTGCAATCTTAAACTTTTCACTACATATAAGGTAGACAAGCGATTGAATGGAGTGTATTTCCTTACATTAAATTTGCAGTCGTGAAATATATATGCGAACTACGATGTTAGCCATTTCTGTGCTGTTACGTAGGACCAAGAGAGGTCCATTATATAACACACTCCTCACACGTATGGCGCGGGAAGGATGTCATAATTAAATATTTTTGCCTAGGCAAATTTATCTTTGTCTAGGCAGAAATCGAATTTTGCCAAGGCAAAAATAATTGTGCCTAGGCAAAATTCGATATTTGCCTAGGCAAAAATATTTCTTCCTAAGCAAAAATAATTTTGCCTAGGCAAAATTCGATTTCTGCTTAGGCAAAATTCGATTTTTGCCTAGGCAATAATCGAAACAAAATCAATTTTGCCTAGGCAAAAATCGAATATTGCCTAGGCAGAAATATTTTTGCCTAAGCAATATTCGATTTTTGCCTAGGCAATATTTTATTTTTGCCTAGGCAAAAATATTTAATTATGACATCCTTCCCGCGCCATACACACGAGAATCAACAAAAATAATGAAGATTACACAACTGTCATAACTTAACATTTAAGCACCACGTAAAAGTTGATCGTATGTTCACGAAAGAATCTTACTTGGGATGTAAAAATGAGAATACATTGCCCCCTTTATCGTTACAAAAAGTGACCAAAAACGTGCCGAAATGTCGTTAATATGTAAAACAACAAACTGACTAGCGAATGAAATGATAATTCTACCTCGAGAGGTCAAGAGCATTGGGAGACAATAATGTACTGTGTAAATAACTCATAGAGCGTAATAAGTCTCCGAATGTTCTCCCTTGGGTAGTAGTTGAATACTGATGAATGGATAGAAGTCGAGTGTTGCGTGCAGACCAAGCTTTCTTGTCCGACAATAATGTCTTTCGCTTTCCATTTTCTTACAAGATCACATGATCTATCTTAGCCAATCAAATCGCCTCTCACATCCATTCTCACAATTTAAAGTCCCCTCGCTCGCACATTACAATTCTAATATTCACGATGTTAAACCCCCAACATATCCTTTCTTTGTCCTTATCCGTAGTTTTGTATTTAAAAGCCATCTAAATACTAAGGATAAGTTAAATTACAAAACTCGTTTAAAGTATCTTTTGTACACTCAGCGTCTTTTGTGGGTATGGCAGACGACATACGTATTTATCATCGTAATATAATGGGATATGGCCAGAATAGTATAATAGTTCATAAAATCATTATGAACAAATAAATTGATAACGCTTACTTGTATGTACAACTTGTAAAATATGCTAAACTGAAAATATTAGCCTTAAATTATGAATTAATCATTGCTTCCATCCAAGGATAGTAGCATTATATCGGTCACCGTACCAGTCATATTGTGGGATTTTCCGTTAGGGCCAAATTTCCAATATCGCTTCTTCGCTCCTTCGACCTAAACGCGAAGGAGCGAAAAACGATGGCGAAGAAGCGAAAACACGAGGACGAAGAAGCGAAGAAGCGAAGAAGCGAAGGAGCGAAGAAGCATGCAAAGGAGCGAAAACAAGTTATGGTGAAGGAGCGATGGAACTTCGCTCTTTCGCCATCGTTTTTTCGCTCATGTATACACGTACATTGTATTTCTTTCCGGTACACTCCATATGTCCAATAATTAATACCCATAATTCATTACCTTTACGAGACATTGTACATTGAAAGTTAGTCCATTACATGTGTACTTTATTTTTTACTACTGTACAGTAAGTAAACATATTTATATGGATTCTTAAACCAATCAATAATAATAGTTATACTTGCTTCGTGGGGAAATTGAAATACCTTATCCGTTCCTTATTATTTTACAAGGCTTTTAAAGAAATCATCTTGAAATTGCACTTAGCAATATCTAGGTACGTCAGATTAGGTTGTCTGATCGGTGACGTAGCTTCTAATGTAAATGGTTGTTGATTTAGCAGTGGGAATTTGGAATTCCTTCCAGAGAAATTTGGAATCTTCCGCTGGTCCATTTTAATGACCGGATTTTATGAGAGGAAAGGCTACATTCGTTTCGAAACTACTGTAGTTACAAATTATATCATATTAGTCTGACGGGACCGTTCGATTTAAACTATGTGTTCACTTGCCAGTCTCTAATTAGCAGTACGCCAAATCAGCCGCCTATTCCTACAGATATTGTCCAACGGTTTGTGGTCAGATTCTACAATATGCTTTCCTTCCATACATGTAATTTTCTATTCGACCCATGCCGAAAACAACCGCTGACAGTTTTTTTTTCTTTTTTTCTAATGCGTTTAGTTTTCTTCCGTTGGTGTCAAAGCTCTCGATGCATAACAAATCTGATGAACTTATGTAGCAGAGATGTTCCCATACCCGACTCGCATCACATTGGAGAACAGTTTCTTTCGCCTGGTCAAAATACTTTAGTACAGGTGCACTTTACATAATCAAATGCTCGACCATCTCGATCTTTCAACAGTTGGCATTTCAGCAATGCTTTTGTCCTTTTCCGAGTCAGCGCGTTGTCCGTTCTATGCGATGTCCCTCGTTAATACATGTATATCATATATGTAGATATGTTTGTCTTTGTTGAGACAACAATCGCGTTCCTGATACATCTGCCAGTAGTTTCTTATATATCATGATCGATCTGTGCTTGATCATCATTCTCACAACATCCGTATATGATAACATCATATGGCCTCGATTTCCTCCAGACCCTCCAATACTGGACCTATCATTCGTTGGAATTCTTTCGGAGCGGGAACTAACGCGAATGGCATTCTGTCCCATTTATAGCGTCCTGACGGTGTTCCAAAAATAGTTTACAGGCTACTTTGATTATCCAGCTCGACATGCCAGAATTCGGTTTTTGTTTCTGTATCGTTGACTGTAAACAGCCTCGCGTTTTAGGGGTCTGGAAGAGTATCCTCGATAGGCGTAGGATAGTTGTTCTTTTTCAGTACCTTTTTTTAAAGGTTGCGGATCTATCCATATATATAAACGTATTCTCCGGGCGGTTCTAATACTACAAGAGACGATATCGAGACAGTTACGACTTGTACGTGTAAGCTAACTGACCATTTCCTCTTTTGCTTTGTCCCTCCAAGTAATTGGCAACTTTGGTGAATGTCGCTTCACTGGCAGTAGTTTCATCAAGTGTAGCTTTGTCCTGGAGTTTTCTGTCCCGTTAAACACGTTCAAAAAGCTCATTTTCCGAGTTTGTCGCCAGTTTACTATATTCCGTACCGTTATTGTAAGAGAATAATAAATGATACCATATCAAACTGTATCAAACTGTATTAAGCCAATGATGATGGTGAAAGTGTCAGAAATCGTGTCGAACGACGAGAAACTTGGACCGTCATGTGATGGAATGAGTTCTGCTGTCCTGCTGTTATCCAGCCCCTGAACGATAAAATCACAGAACAGTCAGTAAGTAGCTAAAATTACAATCTAATTAAAATATAGATGCGCATTCTCACTACGTTACATGAACATCTAACGACATCGCCTAAGGTGTCAGTCAGGATGACTTTTGTTATCAAAATATTTCATTTTCAGGTCCGATGTCATCGATATTATCAATTTGAAACATCATGCATCTGAAACTAGGTAAATGGTTCGTGGGACGAAATGACTTGAAACAGATTGACAGATTATGCACTAGTGATGCTATTTCGCACATGTATACAAAATTCACATCCGAGATTCTATAAGTAGTAATTTGATTGGTTAATCCAAAAGGTCATCCTGACGTGACCCTTTATGCGATGTCGTTAGATATTCATGTAACGTAGTGAGAATGATCATCTAGATTTTCATTAGATATCTAAGATTGTCACTCTGGAGAGAAGGTAGATGAACACGCCTATATCCTCGAACAGCAGGGACAATATTCCGGCCGCACAATAAAAAAAGGAAAGTACCTGTTACAATCAACGTGACCAGCGTGCCCTCCAGGGAAATCAAATAGATAAGCCTTTAGAACTAATTGGTGTACACTCATTATAATTTGGTTTTATTATAAAACAAACATTTTAAGAAATTAAACCTTAACCATTTCTTTGTTGGAAGACAGGATGAAATATTTCACTGTTTGATTTTCTGTCTTTCTAAAATGAATAAATAACATACACGTTTGGAAAACTGCTGAAAGGTAAATTTCAGGTATTGGTCTGAAGATCGATCTGGAACATTTTGACCTGCTATACGCAGATGATATAGATTTCTGATTTATTGAAATGGAAACCATGTACATGTATTCGGAATCACCTGTCAAACAGGAAACGGATCGATACACCAAAAGATGTTACAGTGATTTCGGACAAAATTCCAATTTTCGGGATCAAGACCCTGTTATTAAATATAACTTAATTTAAACGCCAATTAATAATTTTGTTTGCAAAAGTGAAATGCTGACGTCATAAAAGTGTTTTTCAAAGCGAAATTTAGATTACTGTAAACATAGTTGATAATATATATAAAGTACCCACGATACATACTATGCTTCCAATCCATTTTGTCTTTTATGTGCGTTCTGTTTTATATATTGCAACATGACACTTCACAATATACATTGTTGTGTATCAAAGGAAGCTAAAAAACTGAACTAGACGCTACATGTAAACAATCGAATATAAAAATAAAGAAATAAAAGTACTTAGTCTCAATGGCTAAAATTAGGTTCATTATGATTATCAAACAATATTCATATGCATTGTACTAATTAAGCACATATGAATACAAGGTAAAGATGTATCAAATTTCATTTATTGATTTATTTACATCTCGAGTCATTTTCTTCCATATGAACCAAATATTTACAACAATTAAATGCATATAAGTAATACATGTCCCCGAGTGCCAATACGTGATTATTACAGGTAAATTTACCTGTTGGCATTCAGACTCATTTTAGGGAAAAGGCTGTATAATCCCGATCAAAACAAACAGCCCTCCAGCCAAATTACAAATGTTGGCGTTCAGAGATACACCCAACCTCACCAGTCCACTGAACCGTGAAGGCGTGAATGTAACTCCCTCATATTGTTAAATGGAGAGACAATCAGACATCCAGGGCGTCGAAATAGGAAATGGTCACCATGCACACACCAGCATCAGTAAACAACACGATGGGAAGAGATAGCCCGAGTTCCCTCTGGCCCATGTCTGGTGTAGGGGTGATCGCTCAAGCTCGGGGATTCCATGCCCAACTAGTTCCATTAGTATTTTAATTGTTTAGGATATCTTTTTTAGTAGTGAGTCAAATTTAATTATGTAATATTGTAAGTTGTGTTGGTGTAATTTAGTTGTAAGAAAGAGCAGCCCCTAAGAATGCTGGTGTCAGGGCCAGAGGAATCTCGGGCTAGGGAAGATGCTAGTATAGGTATAACTCCTATTTATCCTATTTCAGATGTATTTGTGATAAAAATAAACTGATTTGTAAGGTATTACTTAAATTAGCACTGAATCAGCAGGACACCAGGACGCATTGCCTTTAAATGGATTAGCAAAGTAAAAAGTATCCCCGAATCTGGGTTTTCATATGTTTTCGAAAAATATAATTTGTATCAATAAGATATTCTTTAAAAGACTTGAAACAATGACTCCGAGATTAGTTTATTAAAAAAAGTTCTCTGACATCGACAATTCGTCGAGAGGTCAGTTTTGCTCGATTTGCAATCTGAAACAAGTGATAGTTTTACCCGTAAATAATAGATAACTTATCTCTAAGATAGACCTGTACAAGTAATTCTTTCCAATGTTGGGGATGAATAGCATTTATATCTGTTTATATCGTGGGTTGGGGAAAAAGAAGAAGAAAAACTAATTTCACTAATTTTTCCTGCCATTATAGAAGAAAATAAAAGTCAAATGAAATGTTCATGTTCCCAGTTCAGAAATAATAGCAGAGACATATATAGATCTATATATGTCTCTGATAATAGCAATGAATTTTTTTTTTTTGAATCTACTACTGACTGACATAAGCATCCCCTGTCCCAGGTAAAAACCAAATTCTACCATGTTTGCTATGCAACGCCAGTTTTGATTGGTTTAAAACCATGTATTATTTTCCAATAATACACGCTCGTGCCAATAATACACGCTCGTGAGTCAAGGCTGTTACAATTTTATATATCTAATATTCACATACTTTATGTAAGGTTACTATAGCCGAGTGGGCTAATGGGTTAGTCTTTCGTTCAATTTTTTATCACGACGCGAGTTCGAATCCTACGAGGCTCCTTTCTTTTTTCTGTTCTTTTTTTATCCCTTTTTTAATTTTTAATTCAAAATCAATGCCATATGATAGATGCTCTTGATCGTAGTACTGTAGTGTCTGTAAATAAATGTATATTTCATCAACAAATAATGCAATACTCAAGAAATAAATTACAAGGTTTTCCCGGGGTTTCTTTGCTGTTTTTCTATTAGAAAGAGGTCGATCTCAGAACTAAACAGTACATGGTAGAATAGAAATAATCAACTTTGACTCGTGTATTGTTGCAGGATATGCAACTCGGACTCGGATATTTTGCAATTTTAATTAATAACTCAGGCCTGCGGCCTTCGTTATTAATTTAATTGCAAAATATCCTCGTCCTCGTTGTATATCCTGCAACAATACACGAATCATCGTTAATTATTTCTAAACTAACGCTTATTTAGTGCGATTTTCATCTGGGGCCGAGGTAGCCCGAGTTTCCTCTAGCCCTGACACCATGTGCCTACACGACAAATGGTGTCAGGGCCAGAGGAAACTCGGGCTAGGGCCGATGATGGCATATTATCCATTTCAACGAATTTAAACTGGTCCTAACGTTAGAGCCTAGGTTAAATACAACAGGAAACTGTTAATTATGGAGATGAATTATAAATGTGAAGGTATTTTGCGACACAGCCCACATTTGTAAGTAAATTTGTTTAATAGATATGCACAGAGACATATATAGATATGTCTCTGATATGCATGATGGCATGTAGATGATACGGATCGAAGACCTGGCGAAGGCTCTTGGATTACCTTACGCTTACTGTGTGTGTTACACAGTTTACATGTACGTGTACACTACATTTCTAGATCTATTACGTAAAATAAATTACTGTACTGTATACTAGTTGTTTATAAATTAGAGCTGTTGTAGTATATTTAAGTAGCTACCACTGTACTATACACTAACTACTTCCTTTCAAATGTGTACTGAGTCTGTACGTAGATCTCTACCTACTACTTTTCATTCTGTTACGTTACCGCATGCCTTCCCGTTTAGACGAAGTTGTCTCCCTTCCCACAGTTATAGTGTCCGTCAGTAAATGTGTATCTGAGTTGTCTCTTTAAATTTGGAGACTTTCTTTTTTACATAGAGAAATATACCACCATTTCCCATAATTGAGATTAATTTATTGATCATTCGGTATGATGCAGTACTTACTTAGCTTTCGATAGACTGATCGTGACAACCAAAATATTGTGTTCACTTTTTGCCCGCTAGGGGTCAGTGCGTGCAGCAGTCACGGAAGCGATTGCCTCGCGAAGGTAAGGCTGTGAAATGTTGTCAAGTTTGGATGTACTTTTCCTTATTTTAAACTTCATCCTTTGTACAACATTGTTTGAGGATTTTCAAAATGGATTTGGTTTTTCAGATGACTACCTAAATATGAACTGAAGTGAAGCGAGACGTAAAACTCCACCTAAATGGGTTCACACCAAGATTTCGGCATGACAGCAGACGATTTCAGAGAAACAGAATAAATTCTCACCTTAAAATGTCTGCAACAGTGTTACATTTTGGGGATATTGTATCCTTGTATGCAGAAGGAAGTGTATGTGGTTTTATTTCGACACTTGGGTAAGTTTTTCTTACTGCCATTATTGTCATTGAACAGTTGAACAATCTGTCAAAAGGGAAATGAGAGGTGGAAGCTAAAGGGGTGCTCGAGTCTTCAATGTGTACATGTACAGCACACTGTATATTGACGGCATTCATCTGGACATAAGTGGTGCATTTATTGTCTTTGCTATAAACCCAAGGCCCAAAGGTCTCCACACATCCATGAACTTACATTCATCCACTGTATCAGCTTTAGTCTGAAGTAGACCGAGAAATTCTATCTGCTTGCTGTTGGCCAATGTTGTAAAAGAGAACTGATAACGTTTTGTTTACCTACACGTTTACACTCTTCATGGCGCCAGCTCATCTTCTAGGTTCTACTAATGCTGAACTGAGATTGTTGGCTTTAAGATTTACAAAGAGGGTGGACATCCCTGCTCTTAACCCATATTTATTAATGTTTAGCTCTTACAGCATTAACTGTACTGTATGTCTTTTGTAAATCAGTTACTATCTTCAAAATATTTAGACATATATATAAATATTTTCACCCAGAATAGATCCCTGTATTATATAATGATCCCACAATTACGGCTTGACCAAGTGTAATCATAAAATTGATGACCTCTTTAAGTTCAGGTGTAACAGGAATTTTTTACAGGACCTGTGTTGAAGGTCAGGCATTGATACTAGAGCATGATAACTATTATCCAGATGAATAACTTTAAAACATATATGTATATCGGTTCATAATTTTGACCAGTGAAAATATAGGATGCTGGAGTGAAAGGCTATAAAATGAAGCAAAACTACATGAACTTGATTTATCATCATTATCACTGGCAAATGATTATAAGCCCAGTTTTATTATATTATTAGAGCCTACAATTCGGGGGTCCCTTCTTGAGACCACTGTCTAGTTATATTACCCATATTGTCTTGATTCTATTCTCCTTATACAGATCCAAGGTCTCAGGCTTCAATTTATCAGGTTGTTTTTAAATCAATTGGAGGCCTAGGAAGTCCATTGACATCAGGGAAATGGCATTAAGCATATATAATGTTATAGCTATCAGGGCCCGGCAAAAGCACTCGTCCGCTCGTCCTGACGAGTGGATTTTCCCGACGGACGAGTGGTTTTAACCCTTTGCCACATGCAGGTTATAACACTTCAGCACTCTGTGCCAATAGTGCAAAGATACATTGTTGCAATGCAACATTATTGCGCTGACTGAAATATACATATACACCATCTCAATGGCAGTTTTTGAGAAATTAAGCTTTGTTTTGATTAATTTTTCTAAACCTAATTTTGAAAGTGAAATAGTTGTTTTAGACATTTTTAGTAAGTTACAATTATGTTCAGAATTTCTTAAATTTTAATTCTGTGCTATTTTCTTTATAAAACCAACAACACATAACCACGAAATCAGCTGTATACAAACAGAACAGAAAAATTTCAAAATATTTTGACAATGTAATTTATAATTCATTGAATTCCTGTACATGAAATGATTCAACATTAACTCCCAAATGAAACAAACTGAATTTTCAAAGTTTTCACAAGAATACTTTCAACAGTTCAGGCTTAAGCCTAGAATATTTTATATCCGATGTCGCGACGAAGGAATGTGTATCCGACCATTTTGGGTCAAATCTACCTTCGTTTTTCAAATGCCGGCGAGCGTAGTTATTAGTGTGTCGAGCTATGGTGGAAACTGATTCTCATTGAAGAAAAGGTAGAAATAATCAATGGGACTTGCATTATCAACATCTAAAGTTTCTGGAAGTACTGGCCCCGTTTCCCTAACAAAATCATTTACTGTGATCGGCGAAAACTCTCGGTCAACATTACCTAATGGCGGCGGTACAACTAGTCGCCGTTCGTCCTCATTTTGGGACTCGTTATCTGTTGACAGTTCATTTAGAACATCGTTAAGATCAATATCTGACTCAATGTATTCAGGTCCAAAGCCATCAAACTCTAAATTATCATCATCTTCGTCAAAAATGTCGCGCACAATCGTAGCCACAGCCGCCATCACGCCTCGTTGTTGTCACACTTTTCTACACTCATGACTCACACTTTCTAGGTTAATTTATTCAAAAACTTTCGTATGAATGACGTGTACAAATCTGATTGGTCGATGCATTGATATCTTCTTAAAATAGTATCAGGGATTTCCAGATAGGTGTCGCTCTCAATCACGGGATTTTCCATGTCTAAGTTTACCGTACCGGCATGGCGTCGAGAGGCGCTTACATTGAGATAACGTAGAGGCGTCGAGAAGCGCTTACATGGAGATAATGCAGAGGCGTCGAGAAGCGCTTACATGTGGCAAGGGGTAAAGGCGTCCAGAGGCGCTTACATGTGGCAAAGGGTTAATTGCCAACTAGTCCGTCAGACGAGTAGAATTTTTCTATGTTATTTCAGCTGTCGTTAATAAAATTGCTTCAAATTTGATGCATAATGTTAGTTATGTATTCTTTATTGTGCCATTATTACGAAAAATAGTAAAATTTCTGCATGATAGCAGGTAAGTATAGGCCTAACTTCGTCTGTAGATCGGAAGTCATGTACGATGGCTGATAACCTCCGAGTGTTCCATGTAAAAAAAAGGATGACAGTTGTGTTGAGACGACTGATTCAAATGTAAACGGTAACCATTATGATCTCTAACAAATAATTGATTAAGTCACTGCTATATTGTATACTGGTTCATCGAAAACTTTCTCACAATTTCTTGCGCAATGTGACCTATTTCCCGAAGTTTACATTAGCTACATTCCTGTATTAGTTGAATCATCGGTCTTTCTATCGATGGATTAAAATTTACTAACGTAATGAACATTATAAGATCAAGCGTAAACGTATTATACAATTGGTAAACAGCCATGTGAAAAATGAGAATGTTGTATAGCAGATAATTTTGAGATATTCTGAAATTTTCTGGACAAGTGAATTCTTTGTTCGGACGAGTACTTTTATTCAGGCCACTAGTCCGATGGACGAGTGCTTTTGAAAGTTTTTCCTGGGTCCTGGCTATATAATAACATTAATTAATTTGTGAAAAAACAGCAGAACAATACAAGTCCAATGGCTATTATAAATATGGACCTCAGATTTGAATTGGTATTATATCCTAATGTCATAAAATGCAGTAGGTTTGGAGCATACATGAATCATGTACAATATATATTGATACCATTTTATGGCAGGTAATTTAAAGGTCTGGCTAAAACATGTTTGTCTTATAACTCACAAACAACATATATCTTGTTACTGGTAATTTTAACATGAAGGCCAGTAGAGTTCTATTACATCAGTCAGTGCATGGAAGAGTTCATGATCAGTACCTCATGGTTTTTTTTCATCAGTAGTATATATATTAAAATATGAAAATAAATGGCTAAATCTTCTGATGATATGAAGGTCACCATGTTTAGTAATAGTAGCAACAAGTCCTTGTTTATACCATAATTGTGTTATGTTGGCATGCAATTTGCAAATAGGTTTTTACACTTTGGACAGTAAAAAAACACATAAATATTTTTAAAAGCAAAAATCTTGACAAAAAAAAACTGAAAAAATCTGGAAAAAACTCCGAAATTTCAGGAAAATAACATTAGTGTTGGTGGCTTTTAATTTGTTGGGAAAACAGTGCAATATGGTACTTTTGCTAAATTTTACTATGAACGCAAGGATTGCTTTTCAAAAGACACTGGTCTGATTGGGAAAATTAAGGTTGAAATTGGGAAAATACAGGGCCAATTTTCAATAGGGAATATGGGATTACATCACTGGACCCTATATATAGACACATATACCAAAACGCCTGCAAATACATAGTTTCCTTGAGAAATAACAGAAATATATTGATCAATGTTTGATCAAGAATCCCTATAAGTCATTTGTGTGGGAGGCATTAATTTCAGGCACCCATCCAACCAGAATATTAAACATTGAAGATTTACCCAGCACCCATCAAATCTTAATTCAAATACAGGTTATTCTGTAATATCTCTTTAAATTGCTCAATACTTACAACTTAATTGTCAATTAATTGATTGTATTGTTTTACGGTCCATGGACATTTTGAGTCATTTACTTATGATATTAATTATATCAAATATCATTATATATATTCAAGTTGTTATTTTGTGTCCAAATTATCTCTATTGTAGTTCTTTGAGAAGTTGTACTGTAATATCAGTGTAGATTTGGTGCTTCAGTTCAGACCACTCAAATCATTTATATATTTATAGGTAGAAATGTCATCATGACAAGGAAATCTATTTTTCTGTTTTTCCTCCTTTGATGATGTATCTTTTAAACTGACTTTCCTCTTTATGCAATTACAAAAGACACACACTGGTAGCACTTTATAATATTCTTTGTTGAAATATAATGCTGCAGCTTGTAATCTGAATGAAGGAAAAAATAGTTACACAACGTTAACTTCATGGTACATGGTAACCGGTATATCTATGGTAAAATTGTGTTATTTTTTTCCAAGTGTATTTCTTTTTCTTGCTGGTAGAATTTTGAAATCTCGAAGGATGCAAAATAAAAACAACTCAATTGCAATTGTTTGACCTCATTTCCTTTTCCATATTATAGCATTTTATTGTTGAACCACACACCAGGAAGGAAGTTAAAAAGATCCAGCTCTGCCCACACATGACATGCTGCTTTGCATGTCCATAACATGCTGGCCATGGGGTCGAGTTTAAAATCTCATTCATTTGAACAATAATTTGAATAAAACAATATTATTTGTTAAAGAACTGATTGGGTATACATCATATTATATTATTGTGTTGCCTGAATAAAGCAGGTGACATATATATATAGGTACCACTATGACAACGTCAGTGACAGCAGACATTTCTGTGCAATAACTCAAGTTTCCTTGAGCCAATCAAACTCAAACTTCATGTAGATCTCCTGGAGCCCATCAAACTTAAATGTAGATCTTCCTTTAATTACCAAAAGTGCTCACTTGGGATTGCTTTTTCAGGTCTGAAATTCGTAGGTCAAGGTCACTGTTACTAAAAATAGAAAATTTGGTTTGTGTGATAACTCAAGTTCCTTCTTTGGGCCCATTAAACTATTTCATGCAGATTTTCCTTACCACAAGTGCTTGCATGGGATGTTTTTTTAACTGGTCCAAAGGTCATGATCAAGGCCATTTATTTTATAAAAAAATCTATTGCTATGAATTAGAAAATGTGTTTCCTTGTGATAATTCAAGTGTGTTTTAATTTGGGTCCATCAAATTTGATTTCCATGCAGTTTTTCCATACCACAAGTGCTTGCATATGGGATTATTATTTTACTGGTCCAAAGATCAAAGGTCAAGGTCACTTACCTATAATAGAAAATCTGTTTCCGTGAAATAACTCTGTAATCACGCAATTTCATGGAATTCTCGTTTTGATAGATATGTATTCTACCTTACATTTAATATTTATAAGGTAGTAAGGTTACAAGTATGCTATGATGGAAATGTAGGCAGAACAAAAATATTTTCTACTGAGGGCATAGACATTAGACCTGTCACCATGAAACAATCTGAACACAAATCATTCATGGAAGCAAATCTGACTTATTTGCAGCATTATAAAGTCTCATGTGAGGAAGAAAGGTTTGCACATTGTACAGTCTTTTATATACACAACACAGTACATTAGGCAGAATCACTATCCACTAAATGCAAATAGGTAGTGACAGTTTTCCAGTATCCTGCCAACCTGTGGCTGTTCTACTGGGGGATCTAATTCTGAATGGTTTCTGGTATTGTATTGGTGGGTACATTTTATGAACATAGTGATATCAAAGTGAAATAATTCTGTTCATTTATACAGAAACATGATGTCAAGTGCATGACAAGATGAAATGTCTTAGCTGAAGTGACTTGTCAGTTGATGTACACATGTAGCATCTCTTCAATGTGAGATTGGCTTTTGTGCTGATTTTTAATTACAGTAAGCAAATTTTGAACTTTAACCACTACTTTGAAGTTAAATGAATTGTGTAGTCATGATGGTGTTAAAATTATAATAAAATTAGATATTTAGTGAGGACTGTAAATAAAGTTGTTGTTTTTCAATAGGATTTTTATGTATCTTTATAAGAAAAAGAATGTTCAAAACTACTAAATCAGACCACCATTGTTGGTATTTTTGCGAATGGCAATTGTTCTGAAAAGGCCAAATTAAGTCCAGTGTCTTAATCAAATATAACATCTCTAAGAAATCTGCCTCCAAATTTTATAAATCCACTTGCAAGTCTGCATTCAATTAATAGCCCTACTTTCAGCATTGATGAAATGAATCAAACCAACCTAAACTGTCACCATAACAAGTTATATTAAAAATACTAAAACATTCAACTGATTTATGTTGAAAATGAGTACACACTAAAGCAATTTAAATTTGATAAATGTCCAACTAAATCTTTCACATTGACCTAGAGTGAAAGAAGATCTCAAATAATGGCAATGTAAATGTAGATCATTATATGCAACCCAGCATTGTTATTGAATTTTCATGACAAGTTTGTATATATATGTACACCAATATGTACAATTTTTGGACATATATACGATATACTGGCATGGTCAAGTTTTCCTTACTTGAAGTGAGACTAATATCTACTTGGGTAACATAGTAACAGAGATCAAAGACCCAGATAAAGATAAAATATCTCAATGGATACATAATATAACCAGAGGCAAATTAAACATTGATGCATGATTTATGAGTTTAATATTATATATCGGTGTACTGGAATAAAGTAAACAAACATATGTTATAAATGGTTCTTTTCAAGTTAGTGTCATTATAACTCAGGGAAGTAGGTTACATTATAGGACATTATCGACTAAAATAGGTATATATGTTATTTTTAAGCCCCCAGTTTCATGGTTCCATGCATGTAAACTATCTGATGTGGTGGGAAATTGTTTCCATATTAGTGGAATGCTTGTGTACATCAACACCACAACATGATTGTATACCCTACAAAATTGTTTTACTTGCTTGTAATGAATAATACGTAATGTAGATATGTTTATGAGAACTAATTAATCAAAAACAATTTTCTTTTGCTGTTTAGTTTGATAATGTATGATATATAAAATAAAAAGAATTTCAGTGATAAAAATATATCGCTTTTAAATATTTGTATTGATTGTTTTGGTTGATAATATATAAAAAATACAACCCCAAATATTAAGAAATTCAGTGATAAAAATATTTTGCTTTTAAATGCTTGTATCAATTAACATGATTTGATAGCATATATAAATTGTAGTTTTTAATAATTAAACATGCATAACATATTTGTCTGGCTATAGCTAGGCGACAAGGTGCCATAGATTTAAAAGAGGCCCAGTCATGGCACAAGTTAAAAAAAAATCTTTCTTCAGCATTTGTGTTGCATGTACCGTATAATATGTAGCTGCACTGTTCCATGGAATATATGTTGACTAGAGCTTTGACATCCAGAAGTATATGTGGCCACAGACAAGCAGCAATGATAATTGTATTAAGCTTCTCAACAGGTCAATAACTGCAGTTGACCAAACCCTGAATTGTTATAATTATACTACACAATTTCCTGTCTGGCATTTTATTCTTAGGATATATATACATGTACCATTATTGATAATTGTGATGTCTTACTTGTCTCTAGATACCTGCCTGGCCTTAGGACATGTCTGATAAAACCTTACTCGGTTCAGTACACATTCTCAACAATGTTATAAAGACAAAGAGAGAAAATATTAAAATTGCTTTGCCATCAATTTAATCTAGATACAGATTGGACTCAGGTTAGTGTATTGGTGTTTTCCTATCATAAATTAATAGTGTCACACACATATATATATAACATACGTAACCAGAAAGGCAGTTCTGAAAAAGCAAATATAATATTAATATGCATGGTAAGCATAACAAAAACTAGACCCAACAAAAGGCACACTCTGTGACCTTTAAGAATGTTTAGGTCATCTGACCCGAAGGGTCAAGATGACTTGGGGTCAGCTGACCTATAGCTGGTAGCATAGCAGCCATGGCCAATGCAACAGTACCACTATATATAGTGTAGCACACTCAACAACACTGGAGTATATATACACACACAGCAAGATCAGATAATATATATATATACATGAATCATGTTTTATAAACAACCACTTCCTTGTGTAAGTGATACTAAATATGGCAATTTTCAGAAGAAATTAGGTCACTTTTACAGATATGTTTTACAGTTTTATATACCTGAATCTGTTCTCAATAAAAGTGTAAATTTTCCATATGAAATAAATTTAAATTACATAAAGAATTTTGAATGATCTACATCAGCATATCTTTGTTGGAAATGGGGCTATATATATATAGTAATAGCTACTTGCTCTTTATAGAGTCAGATGACTGTTAAGGCCCTTGGGCCTCTTGTTTATTGATTAAATGAAGAATAATTAACATAGATATTTTCATTTTGGCACACAATTAAATGATGGCCATATATATAGATGCTGGTGTTAATTTTGCTCTGATATATGTATATACACACAGGGAAAATGAATTCAGAAAGACTAAAATTGCACCCTTCTCAAAGTTAATTATTTTTCATTTTCAAATGTTTGTAAAATCAAAATAACTTCATCTCATGTATATTCCACTTTTCAGATGTTCAATTCAATAATAAGTTGAACTTCAGACTTGATGGTACTATATATACCGGTATGTGTACATACGTAAATTCAGAGTTCTGACTTGTGATGGAAACCCACTGAAACAGGACTGACAAGTCTCGTCCAAAAATTGTTTCCTTACATTAGCTGGAGTTTACCAACATGTACAAGATACTTTGTAAAGATTTCATATTTTTTCCATTATTGAGTGTTGTTTTGTGTACTGGGTTTTCAAGATAAACAGTTTATTATTGATAATATTCATATTCTTAATTATGCGTTCTCTAGATTTGTATACAGTAAGTTGTCTGTAATTACATTTCAATTTAACTCGGATGTGTACCTAAGTGTAAAATGCTTCAAGCTAATATTTTTACTTTTAACTGGCCATGGGTCCCTGCATCATATATTCACAGTATAGAAGTATTATTTCCTTTTTGAAGAGCTTGCAAGGGGAGACCAACTCGGATGCACCATGTATTGCAAACTCCCCAACAATTCTGTGTATTCATGTACACTAAGAATTAGGTGCTTTTTAGTATTTATGATACATTTATATATGCAGGCAGACTATGGTAGATCTGCCAGAGTGAGTTACAATACAATACATACACAGTCCTTGTGTGTTATAAGGTGTATAGTGGATATGATTAATTAGGTGTATAATTTATGTGATATATAGCAGGTATCTATGTGATACATGTACATTTTTACCCTGGAGTTGATTCTGGGGTCAAGATAAATGAGTTAGGTCACAGTGCTGCTAGGCCCTGTAGTTAGGTGGTGCCTTACATACACTACAGATTGCCAGAAACTGATATAAGCTTAACTAGTACTGTGGGCCTTGATCGTGAACTCACCATCTACATCACCAAATCAGAGGTGGTGTAATGGTATAAGCTGCAGGTATTTCTGTCTAGGTACCACGCTATATATTATATAAATATTTATTTTAGGTGCCAAAGATCTTAAGTTTAGGGGTGGGGGCAGTAAGAGCACAAGTCATACAATTGTCTTCGTATTCCTTCATACTTTGTGTTATATACTCAAGTGTGTTACATTATTTTCCTTTCCTATTAAGAAGTTTCGTGTTACATTATTTTCCTTTCCTATTAAGAAGTTAGTTTCATTTTAAACCAGATGACAGTCAGCAACAATTAATACCTCACCCTGCTGTATCCCCTATAACTACCTGCAGCAAATTTAATGGGGGTGGGCTGCATCCCACATGCACAGTGGTGTCCTTGAATGTGATTGTTTGTTGAGGAGACTAAACTCTAGAGAGGAGCATGTCTAGACATTTCTTCAATATCTCTAACTAAAGATTGGTAAATGTTTTCCCTGATGAGGTTTGCTATAAACAGTTTGCAGTTAAAATTATCAAATTTGGTCAGTTATGACATTTTAATATAACCGAAACATAGCTTTAAATATCAACTTGGACATTCTCACTTACGTTTCCTGACTGAAATAAGCTGATGCTGTAAATGTCAATTTGTATTAGATGATGTAATTTTAGTATGAAAAATTCCGACACTTTATACTAGAAACAATTGGCGAACATGGACTAAATCCATTGGTGATAAATCGATAACTGACAAAAGCTGCTTTAGTTTAGAGATTTTGGCAGAGCTATCATGTATTACCAAGTCATCAATTATTTCATTCCTGGTGGAGCAGAAACTGGGGAGAGATATATGTTAAAATTTGTATTTATCCCAATACCATCTCTGGTGTTAAAGAGCAGAATGTAGAAATTACATATTTATATCCTAGTATGAAGCTGTTCTTGTATTTAATTTTCCTGGGTTATCACTGATCTGCTGTGTAATCGGTAGACCTTTGTGTTTAAGCCACCCCTTTAAAATAATTCATTTGAAGTATGTACAGTAATTGGATAAGATCTCACCAATTTTTAGGAACCTCATGTAAACTAATTACAGGAGGACTACATTTTATCTTAAAAGGCTCTATATATACTCATCTCTGACCCTTAAATTACTAAACATCTATTAATTTGTACTATATTATATCAGCACAGAAGGTATTATATTAAAGTGTAACCTAATACATGTAATGTACGTGTATGGCGGTAGGACCTGATATCAGGTGTTGATCAGTGACACTGGGTTTCATTTGCTTCCAATCCGATCACACTTCCAACATATAGATTGCCTACTGCTCTACTCTTGGTTCTTGTGTCTTTTACTGTAATTTGGTTTTGGCTGTGTGAACACATGACAGTATAGCCTATTGATTCCAGTCTGGATACTGATGAGATGCTGACTCAATATAGTGTTAAAATCTGCAGTATTTAATCTACAGCATGCAACAGCCTTTTCTGATATAAGGTTTTTTTTACCCATCACTTCCTTCAAACTAATCAAATTAGGATGTGGCAGTTGCTGTTAATTATTGAGACGTTCTTACAACATTTTGCTGTATCTTACCCTCACACATGCTTGTGCACATGTGTTAGAAGCTTCCTCTTTCTGCATCGTATCTTGTGTAGCATCGTTTCATGATGATGAAATCATTGATTCCTTATATTATAACCAGTACACAAAACGGGTGTCTTACCTATACCTTCGCTGTATATTCTAGGGTATGTAATTAGAATATGATGTCAGAAGGTCAATATGCAATTATGTACATGTATTTTTACATAAAGCCAATGGGTCAATGAAATGCTGTTGATCTGAAAAAAAAACTTATCTGTATCCTGACTGCAATATTATTAGCATGAAAATTGTAAAACATGATTATTCTTTATTTCAAATCCCAGTTGATAACACAATCTTTTGTTTGCTCCCTGGGACAAGCAAGGCTACTGCAGTATTATTTTCCATCTAGCAGAGGATAGAGTGTGTGCATACCCAACTAGCTTTTAGCTTTCACACAGGAAATCAGGCTTGATAAGTATATGGGGTCACCTTTTATCTGGATCCAGTGTCCTGCCATATAAAAAGCCCCTTGTAGTTAATGAAGCCCCTTGTGTGCTGTTTATGAGGTGATCGAGCCAAAGAGAAATTACGGTAATTTAAATAAACAATAATTATATGTTTCATTACAGTTACAATTAAAGTAAAATAGTTAACAGTCCTGAATTTACATTGTATAATTTAATTTTTTATTCTATCAAATTAATATAATCTGATATAGATTGTAAGTATATGAGCAAGCAAACTTCTAGTTTGCAATGTACTGGTATAAATTGCAGTAATGTGGATGTTGTATTAATTAAAAAACACATACCAGTATATATATGCATGTTTTGTAATTTCCTTGATATATATATCAGAAATATATATGTTTTGTTTCAATGCAATTCACTCAGGTAATGTACTGGAAGCCTTGGAGACATCCCGATAGAAAATGTGATTATTATAAGAACAGCCTGATCATGCATGATGAAGAAACATGTGTATGAGTGACATCTTAATGAATTTCTATAGCGCTCTGTGAAAGTCATTACAACCAGCCCTTTATGCATTTGTTGTCGCGATCATTATAGAGTTTGTGTATCTCGAAACAAAATTGATTTAAACAGAAGGTTAAACATTCTCACACACTGTTGATCAATTTTTTTACGCTTTTGTCTTGTTATTAGGTTTGTACCAAATTAGCATTTAGTGTCTGTTTAGGTTTGCTGGAATTAGATGTTGAATGCACTAGTACTGCAATCATCATTATCTGCATGCAGGAAGTTTCTGCTGTTGTAAATCTATCTGTGTATGTTGACTTGTGTTCATTGTGGAATATTGTACAGCTTTAAAATCTGTGTTGTTGCATATTGATAATATCAAGATATCAACAGATGTATATATGAACTGCTTTAAAGGAATCTTGAAATGTATATATTCAATTGTGTCATTATTGATAAATTTATTTTATGTATTTTGTATTGTTTTAAGGCCCGTCATGCACATGTACACCAGTTGGAGTCATTTAGGGCCAATCTACACTAGTACTGTATATCATTATTGACACAACCAGGATATTTACAAACCTACATTATGTATTTTAGATTGCTGCCAGTTTATATGTTGTAATTCTTGTAGAATAACATGTGTAAGCTGCTAAACGAAATTAGAAACATTAATTTGTAATTATGCTTTCACTCTAGGTTTATTTAGGCTATATAAATAAATGTTTGGAATAGCTTGTGTACATATGTACATGCTAGTGTGCTCCAAGTAACAGTATTGTTTGAAGGAAGTACCAATGTTACGTAGATACCTAATTGATGCTGTCAAGATGCATGGCTGTGATTTTTTAGCTCAAGTGGCCCAAAAGGTCAAGTGAGCTTTTGTCTAGATACCTTATATTGGACGCCCAGGCCAGAGATCTTATATTGGGCCTGTAGCAACCTGGGGTGAAAAACTACCAAGGTCACATGGATTAGATATGCTTAAATTTTCTTCAAGTTCTCCACAAACCATGTTGGGATGAAGGACAACCAAATTTGTTCAAATGAATGACCTTGAACTACTTAACAGGTCTCGAGGGTAAAATTATTGAAATATGCTAGAATATTCAAAAAAAAAATCTCAATAACTAAGAGGCTGGGCTAAGGAACTTGATATTTGGTCTGTAGCATGCAATAACCAAGAGGCCCCGCCAGAGGCCATGTGTTGGGCAGGTATACGTAGCATGCAGGGATGAAGGGATACCAAATTGTGTTGATGGATGACCTTGACATTCTTTATTTGTCACAGGGGTCAAATTTAATATGCTAAAATCTTTAAGCGACTTCTCATTTGTCAAGAGGCCCAGACACCTGATATTAGGCATGTCACATGTTTCTGGATGAAGGGCAACTTGAGTTTGGTCAAATTAATTACCTTGACTTATATATCCAGGGTCAGAGGGGTCAAATTTGTTTAAAACCATTTAACAACTTCTTGTTTATAACCAAAAGACCTTAGGTGTGCTCCATAGAATATGTTAATGCCAACTGCATTCATAAAGTATTATATGTGTATACATTGTATATACATTTATGTAATAAAAGTCATCAATATTATGTATGTTATATATCCTATGTGCATTATATCTGAAAATTAAACCCACAACAATTAACTGTCAATAATGTCTTGTACTTTACAAAACAAACTGACATATTACTTAACAAATAAATGTTTCACCTTGAACCCACTTCTAAGATTAATACTAGGTGAGTGATATGTATACAGGCTTTGGGGGTTCTTGTTGTAGGATTCAAGTTAAAATGATGTATTGGGTTCTTCAAATGTTGACAAGTCTCACTATGAAATGCATGGCCATGGTCCAAATATCTGTGTCTCAAAAATCAATGGATATGACTGCAACAACACATGCTATATATATGCATATATATACTTAAATATCAGCATTGCATCATTTGACAAATTCATGCAGTAAAAATATTTCTTTACATAATTGAAAATAATACACATATTATGCATAATATACATTCATTATAATAAGAGATTTTGATGAAATTTAGACCTTAAAGTGTACCCTGAACGAAAAACGATATTCAAATACAGTGGAACTTCGTTAACTCGAAGTCGACGGGACCACAAAAAAACTTCGAGTTATCCGAGTGTTCGAATTAAGCGAGTTATCGTTTTTGGTGAAAAGTTTGGTCAATATTTGTCAACATTATATAATCATTATAACTTCGCTCTGTCGCTCATCAGTTTAGTGTGAAGACTTGTCAATACATGTAAATATATATGTAATGTTTCGTTATGTCACTTGTAATTTGGTGTAGTTTTGCCGATATACAGTCACGATAAAGTTTCTTTCACTTAGTCACTTCAATAGCGATCTGATGTGCAAGTCATGTTTGCAAAAGGTAAACGATAAAACGGAATTCGACAAAATAACAAGTTATTAATGTCAAAACAAATAACCGTTTAAGCTGAACACAGATTGCATACAAAACGTAACAGAACCATTACCTTTTATTGGACATATATAAAATACTGTTTGATCGGCCTACTTACTTTTTATTGATAACCACGCCATTTCCATGTGTATTAGCACCGGAAGTTGGGCTGCGCATGTGCGTATAAAATGTTACTGTAACTGAGTTGGCGTTTTATCCGATTTAATAGACAGCACTGACCGTTACAGTTGTACTCTGAACACCTCGGCAGTAATTACGCTATTGTTTCAGCAGTTTAAAGATTTAATAGGCGCCGGTGACTGTGTCATTTCTACACCTGTAAAAACATCAGGCGGGTAGATCTACCGGTGTGTCAGAGATTAGTTCCGCTTGAGCAAACGGGTAGATGAGTTGTTGACTATCGTGTGTACTGATATCGGCGACCGCCTTGGGGAATTACCTGATGTAAGTAAAGCAGTACTTTTTATCACCAAGACTTGTTGTTATAAGATTCAACCGACAATTTCTTTTATGAATTTATGAAACACTTATAATAGCATGTAGGTTAGTAGTGCCGATATGTTCAGTATTACAAACGGAATTTAGCTCTTAAAAAATGTCGGCGTTTGCCACCGATCGACAAAAATTATACTTCGAGTTATTCGAACATTTCTAGTAGGATTTTTATTGTTGGGACCAAATTTTTACTTCGTATTATCCGAGTTTTTCGAGTTATCCGAATTCGAATTTTCTGAGTTTTTTTTACTAAGATAAAGAGAGAATTCGGCCGGGACCGGCGAGGTACTTCGAGTTAAGCGGGGTATTCGAGTTATCTGAGTTCGAGTTAACGAAGTTCCACTGTATGTTATTCTTTGTAACAACCAAAGAAGAACATCGCAAACCGCATCAAAATCGGTTGGCCGAGTGCTGTGATATCGCACATCGAAGTACGCGATTTGCACCTGTCGGTCGACTGCTAATCAGCGTATCGGTCAGTCACGCTGATTTGGAACTCTTTAGTCTATGACGTCACAGGTTGAACGGAGTAACTGATATGGTGGCCAGTAGCATAGAGGACAATGTAAACAGTAGCAACACAAACATGTCTGAATACGATCTGGACATGAGATTTGAGGTTGTTGAATTTGGCGAATATTGCCGACAAGAAGTCGGAATCCAACAATATAAGTTTGAGCTTTAAAAAAATAAAAAATAAAAAATTCGTGAATTTGACTCTGAAAATGACCGCTTGGTTAACACAGACTTGTGTAATAATCGGTCAATCACCAATAAATGTATATTAATTATGTGTTTACCATTTCTTACTCATTACTAAAGAAAGGAACACAGCATCAACATTTTAAAATAAAATAATGTGTTATTTTATTCGCAAATTAATATTCAAATAAACATACCAACAATACAACAGTTCTGGATACTCTGGTTTGTGAGAAAAGACGATACACACGTACAGTATATTTATGCGTTATATTCTATACAAAACCCGCTTCTAGTCATAAAGGACACTTAATTCAGAAAGTAATATGTTATAATCATCAAGATCTACAATAGACTAAATCTCTCCCGTATGAATACCAGTGTTGAAGCCTACAACAAACTTCTACATATACAGATTTTATCCCTTATTATACATGTCATGGTCTCAGGGATTACGGACGATTAAATGCTTGAGAAAGATATAATTTATATACGATAGTTGTCAGTGAAATTATATAAAAGTGATTCGCAACAATTATGATATAATTGATACTTTCTGTACAGGTACATAGCATAGGTACTTATTAAAACCATCATTTTAGCTCCATTTTTTTATGATAAAAAACATACAATTTAGTTCATCGTGACTAATCATAATTAATACTATAACTTATAAACTCGCAATGATTTTCGTGTATGATTTTTTCAAATTTTACTTATTTTTTGTTATTATTTTTTTTTAATTGTGTCATTATCGTGAAGTGATCGAGATCCTTGTGGTTTTGCTTTCCATTCGTGTGTCGCAAGTCATATTTTCACTTAAAAAAGGACTTTTAAAAGATGTATAAACATGTTCATGTATAAACATGTTCGGAGAATTACGAATTCTCAAGTTTGAGTGGGTTAATATACCGCTAAACAATTACCAGGTGTGAAATTACGGTCCACAAGCTCGTCACACCTGTCACTGCACCAGAGGTGTCTGTGATTTCTGGTGTTCTAATCGGCACACGCCGATAATTGCTTGTGAGTTTACTCGTTTGGTTTCTATGCACTTCAATAAAGTTCCGAAGATATGCTTTTACAGGTTGCACGTAAATTGAGCTTGAATTTGATTAAGAATTGCGTTTATACTATAGGAAACACATTTTCAAGTTGTTGAAATCAAACACATTATTTTTGAAATTCAGTGAGTTTCGTTTTCCTTACAAGCGAAAAAAATTCATATCTCAAAGGTTTGTCTATAGAATAATTAACCTAAGTTACCTCATTCATATACCCATAATGTTGAAAATTTACTCTATGAATCTTGTCTGGGAGTTACTAATCTTTCATGGACACGTTTTATCAATTTCGGACAATTATCCAAAAATCACAAATAACGGTATCTTCAAGTGTATTTGCAACGTATTCATTGCTGTTTTGGCTGATAAAAATTCAAAATGTTCAGCATTTATTTCACATCGTGTATGAATTGCATTTTAAACTTCTATTACTAGAAGTATTATAACCGAAATCAATACTGGTACATTTGTATGTAACAAACCGGTCATGCACTCATAATAAAGGCTATATGATGTAAGTCGTTATGAACGGCCCGTTATTCAAATGTCATACATGTTACAACGACCCGTTAAAATAATTTTTTTTTTTTTAAATATACATGTTATATACGACCTGTTATAATAGAAAATAAGTAAGATGATACACGTTGTATTTGGCCCGTTATAAGAGAAAATAATTAGTAAGATGTTACATGTTGTATATGGCTCGTTATGAGAGAAAATTAGTGAGATGCTACATGTTATATATGGCCCGTTATAAAAGAAAATTATATGTCCCTGGTTTCGGTAGCACTTATTAACTAATTCACAAATATAACTCAAAAAATTTATTCAGCTCTTTCATTTTTGTTGTCTAATTTGCATTAATTGCAGGCATGTGTTCACCTTTGTTTCTATATATTTCCTATATGGCGGCTCCGATCATGTTCAATCTGTGATGTCACAGGTCAGAGGTCACCAAAACGAGCTAATTGGCTTTGGGCTTCAGGTGTTTTTTCGAGAAAAATCGCAATTACTCGGTAATGGGTCGGCCGATTTTGATGCAGTTTTCGGCATTCGTGTTTTTTGACTAAACCAAATAATATATTTAACTAAATAATTTCGTTCAGGGTACACTTTAAGGAAGGTTGGCCTGGTTGGGGGGTATGCTGTAAAAGCTTCTGTTGTTTCCTTCATTTACTTGTCTTTTCTTCAGAATTACTAGAATGCTTACTGATATAACAATGGTGGAGTTGTATAAGTGCTCTTGTTTACATGAGGAAGGTTATAGACAGAGGGAGATATACCAATGTTTATCTCACAGATAGTTTTAAGGGAGGTTTAAATCTGGATTTTCTCACTCTGGCACTTGAAATGTGATAGGCAAGCTAATCATCTGTTAAAGTTGTGAGCTTAGGGTAATTAACCTATAACTCCTAAGGACAAGATGAGCAAAAATGCAGATTTAGCCCCATTTATCCAGGTTGATGAAGCTGATATAAGGTTTTATCTAGAGACTCTATCCTCTGCAGTGAATATGATTTATACAGCATTGCTTGGCCCCAGTCAGATACACTCCGGAAATTGAAAGCTTATATAGGTGGCAGGTCTCAAAACCTCTGATAAAAAAAATCCCCTGAGACTCAAAAGTGTAAGATATTGTAACCCTGAATTTGCTGTGTATCTAGAAGCAGATAATGCTCTTATAATGCTGGCAGATAAACAATTAGCTGTGCCAAACCCTCTAAAACCCCAAATAGGCTGTGATTATATATAGAGTTCTGTCAGGAGAGAGGTTTTAAAGTTATAATGTAAGTTTAATTTCTTAATTAATACAATATGAAGTGAAAGTTATAAATAGTCATACAGTAGCTACAATAAAGATTATTTAAAATAATTGTTTAATTAATTTCAAATTTCCAGAGTGATATCGCTATACATATGCATTATGAAGTCAAAAATACTGCACTGTAGCTGGGTAAGTGTCAGCCTTGGTCCATCAGCAAACATCAGTGGTATTCTGTTATTTAAAACTTCAGTCCAAGTGTTATTGTCAATCAATCATATTTCAGTTATTTACTAAAACTTCCTCATTTTGTTAATTGATATTTAAGCTGTTAAGCTGCATTTTCTATCAGTTTAGAAGCTGCAATTGTTATACATACAAGTGTAGCATCTTCCTGCATCATAGAGAAATGATCAGACTTGAAAGCTCCCTAGTGTTTCCAGTGGTATGCAAAAGCTCCAAATACTGTCTGCTGGGAATATAAACAATCTCAGACCTTCAGAATTCAGACTTCTTTTACAGCTGTCTTTATGTCTAAGCAGCAACTTGGAGAGTCGATTTGTGGATTTCTCACTTGTATAAGAGCTATGAACAGATGCATTTGGTTAAAGAACTCTGAAAACAGTGCCAGCTATAATTTATATAGGGCATCATGCCATCTATCTCTGGGTATTTATCATTGAATGTAGAATAGTGAGAAAAATATCTTGTAAACAAATTTTACTGTCGACTTTTCACATCTGCCAGATATCAATAAAATAATAAGTTGTAAAAATTCCTGGTATTTTTGGAAAACCTTGAAAAAAACCGGTATTTTGTACTGTAAAGATTTGATATTAAATTACATAATTTTTGTGACATGTTAATAGTCTGGTCAGACTACATTTTACGAGTACAGTGTATACACTCTTCAAAACATTGGATGTTTTTCTCTTTTTCTGTTTTTTTTTTTAACCAATAGTTAAATCAAGATTTCTGTGTTGCTAATGTCATTTTAAGAGCCTCCCATATACATATAATAGTTTGATGTGATATCACATTGAGAGAGGAATCTGAGCTTAGGATAGAGCAGCAGATAACTAGCTTGAGCATGAAGATAAATGTGTATAGAACTACTATGTACTGACATCACAGTCATAGCTGAATATATGATAATTTTAATCCTTCTAATCCACAAAGTCAGCATTACTTAAACAGTTTTATTGGTAATTTCTATTTCAGAATGATATGAAGTTTGTCAAATGAACCAAAAAATGTTGGATTTACATTATAATTAGCCCGGCCATCATCACCAGTTGATATTCAAATCACCCTACATTTGTATTCTGTCTGTAAACAGTCCTTCTTATTGCATTTCTTGAAAAGTTCTGGAAGGATATTTCTCAAACTTTGCGTGTAGGTTCTCCTTGGTACCGAGTTGTGCCAATTCAATCCAGATTTTTGACCAGAAAAACAAAATGGCCAACACCTGGCAGCCATTTTGGATTTTGAGAATTGAAGTTTGTTATTGCAATTTCTTGAAAAGTACTGGAGGGATGCATCTCAATTTTCATGTGTAGGATCCCCTTGGTACCTAGTTGTGCCAATTCAATTTTAAAAAATTTTATCAGAAAAGCAAAATGGCTGACATGAAGGCTAGCCATCTTGGAATTATTTAGAATTGAAGTTTTTTATTGCTATTTTTTTAAAGGAACTGGAGGGATGTTTCTAAAACTTCACATGTAGGTTCTAACATAGAACCAATGAAGATCATTCAGTGGTGGGCACCAAGATCCTTCTGGGATCTCTAGATTTTGTATCAAAAAAAAAGAAAAAACTTCACAAGAAACAAGTACGGTAACATAGACATGATATAAAACACCATGCTTCAAACTTGTAATTTGATCATTTGAAGGGAAATATAATAAAAGAATTAACTTAAACATGGACACATTGCAAGTGTCCCAGAAGAGTAAGTATGTTCTGCTTCATTACTAGAGCCTTTAAGCACAACAGGATGAGTTACTTGTTTAAGTTAAACATATTTAGTTGTTTTATGAGGAAGGGAATTATACCAAAGATTTTGGCAATTAAATGGTAGATAAACAGTCATTAAGACAAATATAAGTTTGTTTTGAGAATAGGACCAGGTGTTTCAGAAGGGTAAGCAGCTCTTGTTTCATCAATGACACTTTAACCATGTAAATGTAATAAGGTAAAAATTAAAATCACATTCTCAAGATAAGTATTGACAATAAAAGCATGAGGCATACATTCTACTAAAGACCTTTAAAGAATTAGGCAGTCATTATGTAAATTATATATTTTTTTACAACGTGAAAAAGATATTCGTCAACAAATGACACTGTATAAGATTTCTTTGCAAAACCTGAACACTATATATAGATCAGTTGAACCAAGACAAGGTCACGTCAATTCTGTATTGTTTACTTCATGATGTATCCTGTGACAATTTACAGCTCTGTATTGAAATTAACTGAAGAAATTTATTTAGAGATTGGTCATTGAAATTGATACACTTACTGTCATAGAAATATACATATTTCATATTTAGCTCGCGATCGGTACTACTCAAATCACCTTGCGTCAGTGGTCCGCCTGTCCGTCTATCCCTAAACAATCTTCTTATTGCTGTTTCTTGAAAAGTACTTCCCAAGCTTCACATGTTGGCTCCCCTTGGTCCAATGTTGTGCCCATGTAATTCAATTTTGAGTCAGATCTTGAAAAGAAAATGGCCAACAGACAGCCATCTTTGATTTTAACAGTTGGAATTTGGTATCAATATTTCTTTTTAAATCTTAATTGCTTGAACTTCATATGTAGGTTCCATTTTTTATCAAATAATTAGAAGGAAGAAGGGCAAGAAGGGAAAGTAGAGAAAAGATAAGACTTTCACAGGACGAATAAAGATCATGTTCAATGGCGGGTTCCAAGATCCCTGTTGGATATATCACTCGTTATAAATTTGTAGATATTATAGTAGATATTTATATATCTTACAGACATTCAGCAGATTGGGAGGTATACATGGTTTTAGGCCAACATGAAGTATTTATACCTTGAGATAAAGAACAGGAGATGGCTATGAACTATTATGTGATATACCACCATGCACACCAATATTTTATTGCTGATTTATTAGATGAAGGTGGTCTTTTTGATTAAACATGTAGCTTTTGTGGGTAATGATTACAGGGAACTTTTTTCACTGGCAGATAATGGCAGTTTTATTTGTTTGATTAATTTACGTTGGGGTGACTGGGGCTGGATGGATAATGGCAGATTTGTTGGCTGCTTGATTAAGGGTGGATAGGGGAGGAATGAATGCTGGGAGTTTTGGTGCTTTTAGATTTTTGGGAGGAGTAATGCTATTACTAGTTTGATGCCCAGTGCTGTATGAACTAGTCAAGACTTGTTTGGCAAAATGGAAGCATGGTGGGATGGAATTTTTTGGCGACTGCATGTTATGGAGAGTTTGTTATGGGTATATAATAACATTCTTGCAACAGCTAAAGCCATATAGAGACATTAAAATGTCCATGAATAGTGGGGTCATGGCCGCTGAAGGACACTTTCATACCAACACACTAAAATTTCAGGACACAGTTGCACGACACATTATACTCCCCAATATATATACACAGTCTTACAAAGAAGTATGGTCATTTCCCGCATATCTTGACCTTGGCAAGGTACAGCGATAGTCTGGGATAAAAATACAGGTAAAATATCACGCAAGTCCAGTGATTCCCCCGGTACCAAAATAGATCATCATGGGCCATTGGTGCACTGTGAGTTGTAAACAGATTATGTATCAATAAGTACCATATGAAATATTAAAAGTAAAATTGACATATTAAGTAGGAATTTTACACTAGCCATCCATGTATGTCTCTTTTGGTAGTTTGTGTACATTGCACTTTAAATGATACTAAGTAAACTGGTTATTTTACTCTTTTCAGTTCTTCCAGTTGCTAAGCGATGATTCTTAGATCTATCTGTAACCGTATGAGCTCTAGATCTGCAGACTTTCTGAAATTTGAAGATTAATATGTATCAGTTATTAGGCTAGTTAATGCTATATTAAAATATTTCATACAATACTTTTTTTACAATTTTTCGACACCTGAGTACAACATCGGAGGACACTTTTTAAGAGTTAGGATTTCAGTTGTCTTTTGGTACATAGAATATAAAAAATGACATTTTTAAAGCTGGTGTTCCTATGCGCTCTATGTCAAAAATAATTCAGAAGTTAATCATAACATTATGTACATAAAAAGCTTTCTTGTAGACTTGTTAGCACTTTTGAGTAGTAATCATGGAAACGTTATTTGTACATGTGTTATAAATTGGAGCACAATAAGTACCGAGTATATTATCTATCATGTTAAGGCTATGATTCTTAGGACATGAAAGGAAGTTCTTATTGATGCAAATTAGGTTTCATGTGTACATCACATGTGTAAAGATGTTTCAGATTATAATATCATATTAATATATTGGCTTTTAATTACAGTTTGAACAGTTAACAAATACTATATATATATATATAACACCTAATAACATATTCTACTTTACTGTATTAATTGTATCATTATGCCAACAAATATAATTTCACTGCCCTTTAGTTAGCCCATGTCAGTTTTAGTCAGAGGTTGATCTTGGCCTCATGGGCTTATTACAGGAAAACATAGTGTGAGTTTATTCTGGTTCAGGGCTGTAAACAACAGTCCTCTTTACCAGGCTCAATATATATTACACAATACTTAATTTATCAACAGTAACTTCCAGTATACAGTAATTTGGGGTTTGATGCTGGCTTTGTAATTAATTAAAGAACAGTTCTAGCTCACACCAGTGTTTGTCTACTTCATTTTTAAACAAGTTAACATTAGATGCTGAGAAAATATGTTCTGGCAAGTTATTCTATATAGATACACATCTGATTGAAAAAGTTCTGTCTTAACAAGTTCATAGAGTTTTGGGTCTATTTTTTGAGAATGTCCCATGGAGCTGTGTCTATATATATAGATGGCATCTCTCCATAATATGACTGCACTGCAGCAGTCCTTGTCATATATTCCATTTATTATGTTATATACTACAGTATAGCTCAATCATGTTGCCCCTGGTTCTTCTATATATGCTAGTGTTGTTTAGTTTCAGCTTCTCCAATCTCTGACTTTAGTTAAATTAAAAAAGTCGTATAATTTCAAGATCGGGTGTTTATCCCATCTTTACGAGTGAAAATAAATATTGTCACAATATCTTATTTAATGTGTCAATATATTCCTTCATTGTGATAGTGTTAAAAGCATATATAAAAAAAAACTGAGAGTTTACTCACATGTAATCAAAATACAAAATTATTACCCACCTCAGAACAGTTTCAAAATATGAACAAAAACAGATTTAATACTTTAGTCCTAACTTTGAAGTATACAAGGGACATTTAGATGACCAGGCCATGTGGTGTCCAACTAAACGCAATATTTATTATTGTCTCTTTGCATACATGTTATAATACATGAAATAATTTCTAGAATTTTCATGTAATATGAGGTGGATTTGAAAAACGAAGATGCTTCCTTGTTGTACAGAATCAAAACAACTTGTGATCAACCAATTCAGGTCTAGTGGATATTACATTTCTTCCTTGAACATGAAGATGTTAATTCCACTAACAATAGCTAGAGCTGGGTGCTAAGTCTATAATGTTCTTCCTCAATGTATAGACTGCAGGGATGCTGACCTGAGTCTATATAATAATTATACACATGCATGCTTCCTTACTGTGGAGACTCCAAGCTGATAACTAGACTATAGAGCTGATAACTAGACTACAATAAATGACTATAATACTGATAAATAATTTCCCCACACACCCTACTATAACAATAACTCTCCAGCAGAGACAGGCTCAATTATACCAGAGAGTTATGATTGACAAACATGTTTTAAGATTAATACTGGAGTACTACCTGGTTCTGTGGATAGGAAGGTCAATAAGAGGTCAATTTGATACATGTACAGTGTAGACTTGATGGCTAATTTATGATTCTAATTTGGTTAGTGTATATGTTATCTCACAAGGAATCTAGATCACTACAGCAGTGACTGTTGTTGATGCCAGGCTTTTAAATTATAAATTTTTCAAACTTGAAATTTCAGTGAGTTTTGCTCTTGTACATAAAGACATCTTATAAATGATTGCTTTGTTAGCATATAATATCTTGAAATACTAGATAGAATATTCAACTGCAGTGTGTTACCAGGTATAAGCCATAGCTGAGTATATCAAGCTATAGTACACTGAAAATAGGCAAAAGTTGGGCTGTGGGATTATACCCGAGGTTAAGACCCTGGGAGGGGGAAAATCGGCTGCCATCTTGGATTATAATGTGGAAGATGACTCCCAATCCACATTATTGATCTTTGATTGAAATATTTTTTGAAATAATGTAGTGCATCGTGTATTCCATTTGGATCTTATAATTGTCAACGAATATTATAGATTACAGGTAAATGTTGTGTCCACTCACCGTATAATTAGTGAAGACATATAATATATGAACAATTTTCTTATCGTTTTATTTTGACATAAGTAGATATAAGCACAAAAAACTAAGAAATATTTCATAGAATACATACATCTGTCTACTGGCATGACTGGGACTACAGTAGACTACACTCAATGCTTCATGGATAATTCTGATCATGAAGTCCACATATAGGCTATCACTTGCTCAAGCTGTAGAAATTGTGCTTACTTGTCACATCATGACATTGGTTAAGCACTTAGACATGAATTATGCCTTGCTATTTCGAAAACAAATAGGTTGGATATTGAGCATGGCTGCCTGCATGGTTTACTTACACAATGCGGCATGTAAAACAGATTTGTTTCTGTAATACAGATGGAGAAAATATGGATTATCAATGCTTTTCTTCTGCTTTGTTGCAGACAAATAGTTTATGAATTAATCTTGAAAAAATTGAATAAACTGCCTTAAGAAATCAATTAGGAAATACTGTGTCAATCTGTTATCCATTGTATAATTTTCTCATCATAGCTTAAAAGTTTTGAAATCGACTTTGTTTATATGTATTATTCAGAATTAATCCTTTGGGCATCATAATAAAATAGAAATGTTCAAAATATGTAAAAGAGATACATTTAAGTTTAAAATGTCAGTAATTTATCCAGAATGAAATAAATTATCAACGATCACTCTAAAAAATATTGTTTTCATCCGAAAAAATCACTTTTCATTAGGGTAAAATGATCTGGTTTATTTTCATAGAAAAGATCATCTATTGACTCTGTCGTCATATATCGTCTTTCCATAAGCAATTAACATTTTTCGACTTCTCAAGACTCGTGAACTAATTTTAATGAAATTGTGCAGAAACCTTCCATGGCCAAAGGTCAACCGAAATTGTGTATTATATGGACGTACCCATGTACCCCCAGTGGACTTTAGTTAAGGGTGTGGCCATGAAAAAGGGGTCAAAGTGACAGAAATTTCAAAAATCTTCTTCTGAAGACCCAAATAAGGTAGAATCTAATACTCTTCATTATTTAAGATGGAAGTGTCATTAGGTGCTTTACCAAAATTGTAAATTATTTTACTCATTGGTCTCATGTTTGCCCCAGGGGAAGAGGTAACTTTGCCATAGTTTATAAAGGAAAATCACATTTTTGACAATCATTTGTTTGATTTTGATTTGAATTCATTCTAACTTGGTAAACATTATCAGCATCAGAGAACAGTTTGATGGTATGAATATATATGTTGGCACTCATTAACCCCAATGGGCTGATATGGCGCAGGGCCAAAAAGAGCCAAATTAACTGAAATATGTCAAAACTCAGTAAACTTTTGAGGCACTAGCTGACAGAAAATAATCGTTTTCACAACACATTTTTTGTTTTATTCTAACTTAATTTTTTTCTATTGTGGATAAGACATTCAAAAGTGGGGGATGGGCTTATACCCGAATATGGGCCTATTCAGAGAAAACTTGAAATGTAGGGATGTGGGCGTATTTTGCGAGCATACCCGGTAAAAGACAGTACTGCTAAATATTTTGCAAAAAAAAAAAGCAAAAAAACCCCAAACGAACAGAACATACAGCACAGCAGGTTTTTATCAGTCTTAAGATAGAAGATAAATTTTAATCCAGTCATAATTATAATTCACTGAAGAAAGAGACTAGGAAATTTAAAGGCATGCATGCTTAAATAACAGGGATAAATTATACAATATGTAATCTGTGGAGATACTCATTGTGTTTCTGATCGCTGTTAACATTATCCTCGATGCAAATATTGATAATCCACTTCACAGAATCAATAAAGGTTTCTTCAGCAGTAAAGTGCAGTGTTTTTGGAAATCTCTCTTGGAACATTACACAGTTAAAATTTGTTTCAATTTAAATTGTTAAGTAGTTTAAAAGCCTTGTTGGATTGAAATGTGTTTCGTTGTTTTCTAAGATTACACATCAATGTAAAGTGCTAAAATTTCTGAAGCTGGTATTGTGATATATCTATGATAATCTTCAGCTTCATGTGGCTGTGGTTTTCTCATTTAAGTGGGAGTTAATAGTTTTATTGATTGTGAGAATCAGTATGAACAACAGAAACATTGCTGACATATTGGATTTGAAATTATGAAAAATTGTTGTTTCATTTAAGGCTGTCAGCAATTATTAATCTTGCTCTGTATTACTTATACATAATATCAGAAGCATGTCCCCTACCGGCCCCACTAAAATTAGGAACAGTGACCTTGACCCAAAAACCCAGAAACTCATATAATTGTCCCGAGATATTATGGACCGTTATCATTGTGTTATAAGTTTGAACAAAATCCGTTAAGGAATGAAGCAGCTTAAGTGCTGGCAAACTTGGCATTATGTACATATACGCACAAGACAGGTGGAAAATTAAAAAACCTATCGCACCCCCCCCCCCCCTTCCACTCCTAAGAATCTAAATTTAATTAGTTTTTGTGGTTTGTAAATTTGCAATAGTAAATGACATCTTAGTGTACACAAATGGAAAGGCCACTGAATTATTCAAATTGATTTCTCATGTCACACAACAGAAGATGTGGCTAGCTAGCTTGTACACAGTAGTAGACCTCACTATCATTTAGCTGATGAAGCATGTCCCCTTTCCTCAGTTGGTTGAACCAGGGATTATCTGTCTGGAGAACAGGGTCCGACTTCTGTCTGAGTGCACAGAAAAAAATGTGTTTTTCTAGGTGTACATTCTATCACACTGGTGCTGAAACATTGATACCACCTATCTATTCTTAACTTGTCTGTAGGTCAGTGGTTGCCATGAAAGTAACCTTTAAACCTTGTCCATCTCCCCATGAAAGTGTATAATTGTTATTAGTTAGGTCTTCATCTATTTGGATCCTTTGAAAAAAAAAAAAACTCATGGGAGTCAGATACTGTTCACAATGTTCAAATGCATTTGTAGCCTAGGATCTGGGGAAAAACCACAAAGTCAATTAGCAAACCTCTTATGGGATTCCTTTCCTGGACATAGATGTCATTGCGTCATTATTGAACATTTAAACAGCTGAGCGCTCGGCAAAAAAATCTGAATCAAAAGAGAAACTGCTGGCTATAAAGAGGATTGTTCCACACATTTATTTGAGTGTTACTCCTGCACAATCCCAGCTGTGTGTTCGGTCTGATTTACATCAATACATGTTGACATTGTTGGAGAAATATATTGTTAGATCTTTCTCTTTCAGTAGTTATCACTACAGAGTTATACAATTATATAGAATGTTGCAGAATTAAAGGTAGAACAGTTGTAGAAAAGCTTAGTTACATCGCAACATTATGTATATATAATAGATATCTTTAATTCAGAAGTAATGTGTCGACCAATAGGTTGAATAGAAGTGTTTGAAGTTTATAATTCTCAATTGACATGTTGTATGTTACAGGTTGGTAGATAACAGATGTGTGGTTCAGCCAGAAGCCGGTGACCTTACCAATCCTCCAAAGAAGTTCAGAGGTAAATACCCCAGCAAATCAAAACAATTTTATTGAAAATAAAATCTGATGATTATAACATATTCTTACATTGTACAATGAATCCTATCTTTTGGTAAAATCACAGACTGTTTAAGGTTATTAGGTATACCTATCGAAGATGAATAATAAATCATATCTTACATTTGAAATCCAGTTTGAAATAAAAGTTGAAAGATGGCATCTAATTACAATAAACAACTAAGATAGTATACGTCTGAGGAGAAAATAATTTTTTTTCCTAGCATCGAAAAATCATCAAAACTGTTATATGTGTTACCTATGTTACAAAAAAAAACGAAAAAAAACAGCACTTGTGACATCTGTTGATTGAACTCATCAAGTGGATTGGTTTGCTGAAGTTCTCCTTATACACATCACTGCATTACCATAATTTTATTCATCACTAGCTAAATGATAAAGGATCAGTCAACCTGATTAAATTTCATAAAGTATCTAGGGATACACAAGTCCTTTTAGTCCCAACAGAAGATGCATGTAAAGGTTAATGTATCCTGAGTAACAAGTAGAAATTTTTGAATTGTGTCACTAGCTAGGTCATTATATGTAAAGGAGGTGAAGAAATAGAGCGTTAAATTAGAAATCTGTCAGGCTCTTAACCAGTGGCATTAATCTGAAAAATATCCCCAAACCCTGGTACTTATGTAGTGTGATCAGTATTACTTAAGATCTCAGATGTGTGGTATGATGGTTGAAAGGAACATGAATAGAGCACCTATTCCTACCCTTTTTTTCTGAGAAAGAGGGTGGCACTGATAGTGTCTTACCTCACTGATCTGATAGTGGCTTACCTCACTGATCTGATAGTGGCTTACCTCACTGATCTGATAGTGGCTTACCTTACTGATCTGATAGTGGCTTACCTCACTGATCTGATAGTGGCTTACCTCACTGATCTGATAGTGGCTTACCTCACTGATCTGATAGTGGCTTACCTCACTGATCTGATAGTGGCTTACCTCACTGATCTGATAGTGGCTTACCTCACTGATCTGATAGTGGCTTACCTCACTGATCTGACAATATAATCTTCAGTCTTTTAACTAAAAAAAGAAGATATTTTTGTTTTCAGTCATTTAATGTTTTTTTTTTTTTTATATTTGTAGATCTAATACTGATATAACATTGTATAAGGCTACTATTTTGTAAATGTACAGTTTTTGTCATAAGTATACTGTGTGTATTATAAGAAGAGTTATAAGGTTGGATCAATTAATCTAGGTTGTTTTTGCTAGCAGAGATTTACATTGCCCTTAATTGAACTTATGTTTTAAATATCTATCTGAAGGTTGCAGGGTTATCTGTGAAAATGTGTTACAGTTACAGTAGCCTGTTGTTGGAGTATGTATATATGAGACAACATGACCATGGCAGAGCATATGGTCTTAACTTTATGGTGTGATACATCATCTTCCTCTAAGAGGTTAATCACATCCACAGTAAGTTGAAGTTGAGTCTAACATGTTCTTGGCTCCATATAGCTCCCACTCACACTTCAATCAGTGGTTTCTACCTCATGGGTGTCCTCAATCTAGTGGTGGGAAGGTAACTTGCAATTGGTTGCAAATGCAAAATTGGTTATCAGTGTTATAATAGGAAAGGCTATCTGATGTTCATGGATTGGATTACCTTTAAATATTTGGATGACTATTCAAATTTCCTATAAAATGAAAGTTTATCTCAAAAAGGCCCAAGTAATCTAGTAAATCCACTTCCAATTGAAATGTGGTATCAACTGATATATTTATTTTGTATTCTGAATTGCATATGAACTAATCTATCGATGATTGATTATGAAAAGTTACACTTGATTATTGGATCAGTTGAAGTTCAATGATTAGTTAATCGTATTCAATCATTTTCCCATCACCATCATTTACAAATGTGAGGTTGGATAACTGGATCCAGACAAAAACTAAAATTTTTGGTGAGTAAGCCGGTTAAGAGGTCATATCTCTCATCTGGACAGAGTTAAACAATTGTTTACTTCAGTCACTTCCCATTATATCTGTGGACAGTGAAAGTTTCATGTACAGAGAAAAAGACCACAAGGGGTCTTGGATCTTGTATGGTTTAGCACATAATACACAGACTAATGTAGTGTTATGTAAAACACTGTCATCCTCACCTTTCTCCAGCAGGTTCTTGTTACTGATAATTGGTGCCCCACCAAAGAGAGCATTGCTTGTTAAGCCCAGGATAAGGTACTTAGTGATGTTTTGATAGAATGGAGAAAGTTCATTACAGCCTTGTGTTGTTGTGGTCAGGGTATGAAGCAGAAACCATATTAGCGATATTTTATATAATTGATCATGTACTATTGATAACGACAGTACAGACGAGTAAATTGTTGAATTTTCGAGGCTATCTGCCCCTTTATCAAGACATAAGTAAATTACAAACAATCACATATAGACATAGAACATGGAACAGTTACACAAGTTTAGTAGATACTTTAATTTATAACTTTATGACTTTTTAAGAAAAATGCAATTCTATCTGTAATATGAAAGCATTTGAATTTATTATGTTATATATAAACTGTTCTCCATACATAAGATTTGAAGTATTAATGGGTATCATCAACTTGATGCATAATGCACTTAGATTATGACATTAATTACTATTTATAGAAAGTATTGATATTATGTAACAGTGTCTCATATCATTGAAATCTGGTCAGTTGTCAGCTGGGAATTGGTGGATCATTACATTGTTTTAATCAGCCACCATATGGCCACTTACCATCCAGTTGATAGTTTAGGGAATTGATTGATCATTACATTGTTTAATCAGCCACCACTGTCTAGATGTAACATATTTATTATAATTCTGGCCACCACCAATCCTGATTTTAAGAGTTACACTTGTCCTGCCCTGGCTGGTGGTGATGTCAGTGTCACTCAAGGGGGAGGGGAGAAATGAGCGAAAGAAAATATTTAAAAACAAACTTGGTAATTTGGTTGACGGATGAAGGAGTTGTAATACCTGGTATTTGGGTTGCCTGATGAGAGAATAGAATGGTAAAAAACAGCACTTTGTGACATTAAAAAATCAAGATTTTCTTTCACCCTTTAAGAACAGATGATCTCACAAAGCTGAATCTTGGTAGTCAGAGCTGGCTTTAAATGCTATTGATTTTGGTATGAATATTGCTAGCTAGCTGGTCAAGCTAGAAAGCTTTTACTGAAATGGAATCCAAGCTGAAAACCTAATGACTGCATGAAGCTCAATCTAATTGGTATGTGTGAAGCCTTGGAGAGGATAGGAAAAACTATTGAATATAGCTATAGGTTTGAACTGTCACAATATCACTATTAAAAATATAGTTTTCTTGTCAAAATACCATAATTGCAGAATGATTGAATTATCACATGGACATTTAGAATTGGTACGTATACATAGATTGCCTGACAGAAAGGAAATATGAAATTAATTCTATTTGGTTTATGTTGAAGTGTACATATAAATACAGTAGTACATGTCACTAATGCAGAACCTTGATGATGTAAAGCTTCAGTAATGAATGTTCTTGACAGACTTTGATAGAGAGGATATCCTGAAGGCCTATTTTTGCTGGGAATGAATGATCAAGGTTCAGTGATTAATTTCTGAGCTCCAAATCAGATTTGTCTAGAAGACTGTTGGAAAATGATTCATATGTGATGATATACATGAAATATCTAAATATATGTATTCTTTAGAAAAAAATATTTAAAGATTTGCTGAATTCAGTTTTACGAAATCGATTGTATCAGATTTGACAGATTATATATAATTATATAAGTCAAATGTTTTACTGTTAATGTAGAACTTGAAATCAAGGAATACTACAACATCAGCTGCTTCACTCTATATTTGCAATGTAAGGTGGTCGACATCTATCATTTAGAAATATTCTAATTCCATATGCATTGGTGCTTCTTGAAATCGTCCAGTCATTCTGTTGGGGTCACCCTAACTCTTTTGAGATTGTGACTTAACCAAATTTGACATAAATTTGTATGGACACAACCAAATTTGACTTAAATTTGTATGGCAGTTGTCGTTGATAAAGCAGAAAGTGCTTTCTAGCATTTTCAGAGTTCTCCTTGTACTTTTTCAGGGGTTTCCCATGCAATTCTATATTTTGTTTGTAGTTAGCCCTCGTTTAATTGATTTTGAATTTGAAATTATTGCCTTTGTTATTATATCAGCATTCTTTGTTGTTTCCGGATAATTGTATTATGCATACATGCCATAGTTTTGGGAGACCAATAAGGGAGATTGATGATTATTTTAAGGGAGTTTTGCCTAAAATAAGGGAGATTTGTGCGTGACATGAATATCGACATTTTTACTCAATTTTTAAGCAATTAACTAATTTATTTTGGATATTAATCATATTGTATATGCAAACAACAAAAAGTTGTATAAGGTAAAAAATGCAATAAGAATACATTCAGATTCAGATGATATGAATTTTTTTTCGATTTTTTTTTTATGCAACACAAAAAGTTTCACAGCTTTATGCATATTACATAACAGCATTTGAAAAGGGTATATTATAATTACATGTAGCTAAAGATTAAGACAAGCAAGTTATTCATTTATCAGTTTGGATTTTCTTAAAATTAGAAAGCTTGATCCACTCTGAGGGAACACATCAGTTGTAAAAATCACCATGAAATGTCCTGTGGGATCCCTTATGTTGGACCATTTAGATATAAAAATATTCCAAGTGTGCAAGTGTATACATGAAATCATGAGAAAGGAAGATGTTCATGTTAGGAGACTGCAGTAAATCTCATCACGATCATTCTAGATTTTGTATACTGTCTCTGTCATGGACTGTACAGTCATTGTAAACATCATGATTGACCACTACGACCAACAGATGTGCTAATTTTGATAGTTTTCTAAAAGAAAATATCAGATTTCATCTTGCTATCACTGATCAACGATACACATGGTAAATGAAAAACACATGTGATTTTGCGTGTGATTTTGTGTCTGACCAGACTCTGTATCAATTACCATCATCAAAGTATGGTCCTAAAAGAAAACAAACCATAATTCAAGTCTCTTAGCAAAGGGGGTTAAAGTTATTTGTAAGCGACTTGCCTTTATTTCATGGTGATAGATATTCTAGCGCAAACATTACACTAGCCAGAGCTTCGTGAAAGCCGTGTCCAACAGGCACCATTTTGATTGAGTGATCACGTGAACACATGGATCACGTGATCGCTAAATTTAGCCAAATCTCACGAGAAAAACTACTGAATTGTAAACAAAAATGGCGTCGGCAAAAATACCGGAGGGAATTACAAAATACGGGAATTTGGGCTCTCCTCCCAGGGAAAAAAAAAAATGACTTGAAAATAAGGGAGATTTTGTCTCACGCCGGGAGGTATGGCATGTATGATTATGAAACTTGTATATGTGGTGATATAATTTTGTCTCCACCGCTGGTATATGTACATGTGGTGATATAGTTTTGTCTCCACCACTGCCTGTATCCACTCTGACACAGACAATAATGCGGTAATGATATTTATCATGGATAGATGGAATCTTTCTAACCACAAGATTGAGCAGACTTCACATTTGTCTGAACGATCGACTTCAGAAGAATAACCAAAATGCCTAGAATCATGATATTAATGTCAAGTACTGGTCCTGCCCAACAAAATTGCAAAGAAAATATAGCATAACCCTTATTTAAGGTCACAGCGGTTAACTTTGTCGCAATACTCAAATGACTTCATTTGAGAGGTAGCTGAGTGGTACACAGGTAATTACACGCTGGCCTTAAATTTCACTTATATCAATTAGATTGCTGGAGTTGATTCCCTCATCATGATCAGACATGAAATTAGGTATGGGGATACTTATCCAACAACCACCTTAGTTTTTTCTGGGTAAGCTGGTCCCCCAGTTGATACAGCTTGTTTCACAATTGTTGTAAAATAGATAAAAGTAACTTTTTTTTTTTTTTTACTTCTTTTGATAAACTAATTGTATAAAAAAAACAAGCTAAAAAACCTAGAATCATCATCAAAGAATTGAGTACCAAGTGAGCAATGCAGGCCTATTGGGCCATTTGTAATTCTTGCATGTTATACAATTATTTCGGTAACAAATGACTACCTGTCGTAATTAGAGAAGACTTAATTGGCAGAATGTGTGGTCTGACAACTGCAATGCACAAGCTAATGGGTTCTAATTATTATCAGGACATGCTTCTTATTGTACAAGAACAGTTTTCTTTCTGACAGATTTTTAGGTCACCTGAGACAAAGTATCAAGTGACTTATTCTAATCCCCTTTTGTCCGTCGTCGTGCGTCGTATGACCGTAAACAATTTACATTTTTGACTTCTTCTCCAAAACCCCTCAACCAAATTAAATGAAATTTGGCTGGAAGCTTCTATGGCTAAAGGTCAACCAAAATTATGAATTATATGGTCCCTACCCCCTAGGGGCCTAAGGGGCGGGGCTAAAATGGGTCAAATTGACTAAAACTTCAAAAATCTTCTTCTCTACTCTTAGATATGGTGGAATCAAACACTCTTCATAGATGGAAGGGTCTTAAGGTGCTTTATCAAAATTGTGAATTTCAAGACCCATGGGTCTCAAGTTTGCCCCTGGGGAGGGGGTAAAATTTACTATAGTTTATATAGGGAAATCACATTTTTGACTATAATTTGTTTGATTTCGATTGAAATTCATTCTAACTTGGTTAACATTATCAGCATTGGATGACAGTTTGATGGCATGCACATGTTGGCCATGACTGACCCCCAGCGGCTAATGGGCGGGGCTAAAAAGGGTCAAATTGACTGAAATTTCAAAAATCTTCATCTTTACTCTCAGATATGGAATCAAATACTCTTCATAAATGGAAGGGTCTTAAGGTATTTTACCAAAATTGTGAATTTCATGACCCTTGGGTCTCACGTTTGCCCCTTGGGAGGGGGTAAAATTGACTATAGTTTATATAGGGAAATCACATTTTTGACTCTAATTTGTTTGATTTCGATTGGAATTCATTCTAACTTGGTTAACATTATCAGCATGGGATGACAGTTTGATGGCATGCACATGTTGGCCCTGACTGACCCTAGGGGCTGATTGGTGGGGCCAAAAAGGGTCAATTAAATTAACTGAAATATTTCAAATCTCAGGTGACCGTTAAGGCCCATGGGCCTCTTGTTATGTGTTCAATCTAGTCCACTTAACTAATATGTAAGAGAAGAAAGTATGAAGTAATGAGTTAATCATTCCTAACAATTTCAGAAGGCTTTTCTCTTTTTAATATTTTTCCGTCTAAGGCGTAATTTATAGTTTTCTTGTTTATACACATGCACACAGGTAACTGTATATATTCATACTGGAATATAAACAATTTCCAGGAGCCACTGTCGGAATGTATAAGTTGAATCAGATGTTTTATATTACAGCATCTGATGATCTGTCTTTCATCAACAAACTATTTTGTGAGGATGTATAACATTATGGCGACTAGCCAACATCTGATTATCAGGTTTGTCTCCAATATACCAATATATATATTATATATTTTGGGAGGTTTGGTTAAGGACTATAGATGAAGTGTAATTATAAAAAAACACACTGTGTCATTTAATGTCACCTTTTATGAATTTTTACATCAGCGAGTGTGACACTTCATTAATATACATGAAAAAGGAAAGTGTTATGCGAGTCGTCATTGAGTACAATTCACTTATAAAGTAATCAACTGCAGGTAGATTGATAAAGATTAGAATATCATTGTCCATGATGAGGACCAACTTAAACATAGATATATTACATTTAAAGTCCAGCCCACAGGTTTTGATAAATGAGATTACTACCTGGATGTTATGTTCCTTGGGAGGTACCTTGAAATCCCAGACACTTGTAAATCTGTACATACATTGAAGTGTGGATATATTGAGGCATTATAAATAAAGTACAATAAAAACTTGTTCATGTCATACTGATGGATGTGTTTGTGGAGTTTTTCAGTGAATCAGTTTTTCTTTATAAACTGAGGAGGTGTAGGTCTTTATGCTTCTGTAGGTCTTTTTATGCTTCTAGATTTCACACAGAGAAGCCGGCCCATGTGTTCTTTTACATGTAGTTTTTTGTGAAGTGGATTACATGTACTGTATATAGGTTCCTATCAAATACTGGGCTTGTGGTGAGGTACTATTCAAAACCAAGTGAAACTTGTAAATATTTAAAGGTTAAACCCAAACAGGTGTATAAACTTTATCGGGCTGCATTGATCAAGGATATACAGCCCGGCATTACTCGCTAAACCGGTTAGAATATTACCACAACCAATGTATACAAAGTCCATCAAGTCAATATCTAGAGTGTTCTTTCTTATAAATTGTGCCTTTGTAATAGCTAATGCATAGATAATGACTTTTAAAAGTGTTAGAATCAATTAATATAAAATGTTTGCCATCAATGAATATAAGATATTTGACATCAAAGAATATAAAATGTTTGACATTATTGAATATGAAAATTTTTAAATCTGTGAATATGTATGCAATGTTAAGACATCAAAATATGAATATGAAATATTCTTGGCATCAGTGTTTATGAAATATTTGACATCAATGCATATAATATGTTTGGCATCAGTGTTCATTAAATGTTTTACATTAATGATTATAAAATGTTTGGCATCAGTGTTCATTAAAGTTTGACATTAATGATTATAAAATGTTTGGTATCAGTGTATGTGAAATGTTCGACATCAGTGGGTATAAAATGTTATGCTGGAGAACTAGTTTACATCATCGGGTACATATTTCGTGGTGTTGATATGATATTTACACTGTACAAGATTTCAGATCGAGATTACTCTACATTAGTCTCCTTAATCTTTGGAGATAACATGTCATTGTGCATAGCTGTATTAATTAATAAAATCCAACCATATTGATTTCGAATCCACAGTAATAGCAGAATAATTGCATGATGAAAACCTTGATCTCTTTCCTTTTGATATTTCTCACCTTCAAATTTGTTCCATGGAAGTATAACTTGCATGTAAAATTGAATGTCAATTTCATTACATTGTTGATATTTTGAAGTAGTATACGTACTCACATATAAAAATATTGAAAGTTTCATAAGATGCGTTTAAATTGTTTTGAGAAGTAAATGTGCGAGTTGGGAGATGTCATCTTGACATTTAATTTGACCTAAAAGTAAAGGTTATAAGCATTTGATTTGGACATTGACATTTACGGTGAACTGGGGTTGCATTTAAGTAATTATATGTAATATAGGTCAAGGTCATGCAAGGTCAGTGTAATTCCAGTTAACCAATTCTAGTAAAAATAAGAATAATTATATTATAACCATAATATTGTTGCAATTTTCAGCCCTCCACCAGGAACTGGAGGGATAATAGTTTTTGTGTTGTGTTCTTCCATCCTTCCGTACAAAAGCTATAGATCTTGACACTCAGTAACTTCATAGATGGGGCATGGTTTCCCCTAGGTTAGGCAGTGTGTCATGTGTCAAAAGTAGGTCACTCTGACCTACATTTTGGCTTTTGACTTACATAAAAAAAAAGTGTACATGTGTCCAGGGTCTTAAAGTTGTGCAGGCTCTATCTCCTACATTACAAGTCACTGCATGGATTTTCACTCTATGGTATGGGCTCACCTAGGGGTATGGATGCCCCTTATATATAACAAATTTATCATTTATGCATATTCTTCACATATAATTCCACATCTGGTGGGGGACTAATTCACCGAATTGTCTTGTTTTCATTTTTTGTTTGAATTTCAATTGCCGTTTAACTTGAAATTATACAGAGGTTTTCATTTAATACAATCAGGATAGGATGCCATGGGATGGTTTGTGGATACATGTCTCTAATACCCATATCATTATTAGCATGCAGTATAAAACATTTACACATTAAATTATAATAATTGCAAAAACTTCTTAGCACTCTTATCATTTTACTCAAACTTGGTAATGAAAGTAGTGTCTTATCCAAGGCTATAACCTTATAATTTGACTATAAATGTTATGTGTTTTCAAAACTGTTATCATGGAAACACAATAGCAGCTTCTGTAAATTTCAGTAAAATTAAAATATCATTCAGTTGTGCTGAAAATGTGTGTATGGGATTTGAGAAAAATCAAACTATACAATGTTACATTTTCAAAAATAAATTGTTGCCATGGTGAGAAAAAGAAGTCCCTTTGATGAAAAATACTAATTGGAGGAATCGTGACTCACAACATTTCCTGAAGGTGTGAACCAGTTTTTATGAAACTTCACTGAGGACTTTATAAAACAGGAACTCTGCATGCAACATTTTTAGCCCACCATCATCAGATGGTGGGCTATTCAAATCGCCCTGCGTCCGTGGTCCGTCGTCCGTCCGTCCGTCCGTCCGTCCGTCCCTCCGTCCGTCCGTCCGTCCCTCCGTCCGTAAACAATTCTTGTTATCGCTATTTCTCAGAAAGTACTGAAGGGATCTTTCTCAAATTTCATATGTAGGTTCCCCTTGGTGCCTAGTTATGCATATTGCGTTTTGAGACCAATCGGAAAACAACATGGCCGACAGGCAGCCATCTTGGATTTTGACAATTGAAGTTTGTTATCGCTATTTCTGAGAAAGTACTGAATGGATCTTTCTCAAATTTCATATGTAGGTTCCCCTTGGTGCCTAGTTCTGCATATTGCGTTTTGAGACCAATTGGACAACAACATGGCCGACAGGCAGCCATCTTGGATTTTGACAATTGAAGTTTGTTATCGCTATTTCTGAGAAAGTACTGAAGGGATCTTTCTCAAATTTCATATGAAGGTTCCCCTTGGTGCCTGGTTATGCATATTGCGTTTTGAGACCAATCGGATAACAACATGGCCGACAGGCAGCCATCTTGGATTTTGACAATTGAAGTTTGTTATCGCTATTTCTGAGAAAGTACTGAAGGGATCTTTCTCAAATTTCATATGTAGGTTCCCCTTGGTGCCTAGTTATTCATACTGCGTTTTGAGACCAATAGGAAAACAACATGGCCGACACAGCAGCCATCTTGGATTTTGACAATTGAAGTTTGTTATCGCTATTTCTGAGAAAGCACTAAATGGATCTTTCTCAAATTTCATATGAAGGTTCCCCTTGGTGCCTAGTTATGCATATTGCGTTTTGAGACCAATCGGATAACAACATGGCCACCAGGCAGCCATCTTGGATTTTGACAATTGAAGTTTGTTATCGCTATTTCTGAGAAAGTACTGAGGGATCTTTCTCAAATTTCATATGTAGGTTCCCCTTGGTGCCTAGTTATGCATATTGCGATTTGAGACCAATCGGAAAACAACATGGCCGACAGGCAGCCATCTTGGATTTTGACAATTGAAGTTTGTTATCACTATTTCTGAGAAAGTACTGAATGGATCTTTCTGAAATTTCATATGTAGGTTTCCCTTGGTGCCTAGTTATGCATATTGCGTTTTTAGACCAATTCGAAAACAACATGGCCGACAGGCAGCCATCTTGGATTTTGACAATTGAAGTTTGTTATCGCTATTTATGAGAATGTACTGAATGGATCTTTCTGAAATTTCATATGTAGGTTCCCCTTGGTGCCTAGTTATGCATATTGCGTTTTGAGACCAATTCGAAAACAACATGGCCGACAGGCAGCCATCTTGGATTTTGACAATTGAAGTTTGTTATCGCTATTTATGAGAATGTACTGAATGGATCTTTCTGAAATTTCATATGTAGGTTTCCCTTGGTGCCTAGTTATGCATATTGCGTTTTAGACCAATCTTAAAACAACATGGCCGACAGGCAGCCATCTTGGATTTTGGCAATTTAAGTTTGTTATCACTATTTCTGAGAAAGTACTGAATGGATCTTTCTGAAATTTCATATGTAGGTTTCCCTTGGTGCCGAGTTATGCATATTGCGTTTTGAGACCAATCAGAAAACAACATGGCCGACAGGCAGCCATCTTGGATTTTGACAATTGAAGTTTGTTATCGCTATTTCTGAGAAAGTGCTGAATGGATCTTTCTCAAATTTCATATGTAAGTTTCCCTTGGTGCCTAGTTATGCATATTGCGTTTTGAGACCAATCGGAAAACAACATGGCCAACAGGCAGCTATCTTGGATTTTGACAATTGAAGTTTGTTATCGCTATTTCTGAGAAAGTACTGAAGGGATCTTTCTCAAATTTCATAGTGAGGTTCCCCTTGGTGCCTCGTTATGCTTATTGCATTTTGAGATCAATTGGACAACAACATGGCCGACAGGCAGCCATCTTGGATTTTGACAATTGAAGTTTGTTATCACTATTTCTGAGAAAGTACTGAATGGATCTTTCTGAAATTTCATATGTAGGTTTCCCTTGGTGCCTAGTTATGCATATTGCGTTTTTAGACCAATTCGAAAACAACATGGCCGACAGGCAGCCATCTTGGATTTTGACAATTGAAGTTTGTTATCGCTATTTATGAGAATGTACTGAATGGATCTTTCTGAAATTTCATATGTAGGTTCCCCTTGGTGCCTAGTTATGCATATTGCGTTTTGAGACCAATTCGAAAACAACATGGCCGACAGGCAGCCATCTTGGATTTTGACAATTGAAGTTTGTTATCGCTATTTATGAGAATGTACTGAATGGATCTTTCTGAAATTTCATATGTAGGTTTCCCTTGGTGCCTAGTTATGCATATTGCGTTTTAGACCAATCTTAAAACAACATGGCCGACAGGCAGCCATCTTGGATTTTGGCAATTTAAGTTTGTTATCACTATTTCTGAGAAAGTACTGAATGGATCTTTCTGAAATTTCATATGTAGGTTTCCCTTGGTGCCGAGTTATGCATATTGCGTTTTGAGACCAATCAGAAAACAACATGGCCGACAGGCAGCCATCTTGGATTTTGACAATTGAAGTTTGTTATCGCTATTTCTGAGAAAGTGCTGAATGGATCTTTCTCAAATTTCATATGTAAGTTTCCCTTGGTGCCTAGTTATGCATATTGCGTTTTGAGACCAATCGGAAAACAACATGGCCAACAGGCAGCTATCTTGGATTTTGACAATTGAAGTTTGTTATCGCTATTTCTGAGAAAGTACTGAAGGGATCTTTCTCAAATTTCATAGTGAGGTTCCCCTTGGTGCCTCGTTATGCTTATTGCATTTTGAGATCAATTGGACAACAATATGGCGGACAGACCGCCATCTTGGATTTTGACAATTGAAGTTTGTTATCTCTATTTCTCAAAGTACTGAATGGATCTTTCTCAAATTTCATAAGTAGGTTCCCCTTGGTATTGCATTTTTGGACCAGTCTGTCCTGAAAACAACCTGACAAACAAACAGCCATTATCGTTAAATCTCAAATTTCTTATATAGCTAGGATTCCCTTGTTTGAAAAGTACTGGAGGGATGTCTCAATTTGCACAGATTAGTAAAATGAAGGGAAAAGTAGAGAAAAGATCAATCTGACATGGAACCTATGAAGATCATTCAATGGTGGGCGCCAAGATCCCTCTGGGATCTCTTGTTTTTAATTCTTTAGGAAGGGGAATCAGTCTGGATGGAGGAGCTCTGTTAGTTAACCATTGTTGTGACAATTTTATAGTTATCATGAGTCTTTTCAGTATAACTTCATTTTATGCTAATGAGATAGAAATTCTTTTGAAGCTTGAAGATGGCAGAGGTCAGATTTAAATATAGTCACTTTAGTATTTAATGTTACACAATAACTTTTAGAATGCAAAGAAAGGTGATATTTGCTTTGATATGTGTGGTAGGTCCTGACAGCATTGAGTGTGTTGCACCAAATATTTACATACATCAATTACTTGTTTAGTGATTTGGGTTTGACTAGATAAAACAGGAATTATAATGCTAACAGGAAGTGGCCTATGTAAATGATCTGTGTATATATGCGACATTTTACTTGGTTACCAGGAAGTCGGGCATTAATATCATCTATGTGCATGCATGCATATTTTCTCTCAGAGAAATTTTAATCATTACTTATTTGTGTGCTAATCGATCATTTAATGACATCTTTTGTTTTTTCCCCCCACAATTTCATATTTCATTGAATTGTTCATGTTGACGAAATGTGCTCAGAATGAAATTGTGATAATTTCTGGTTGACAACAAATCATTGGTTAGTTTGGTGACCAAATTTTCCGACAGACTATTGGCATAACCTTGGGGGAAAAAACTGAATATAATGTAATGAAAACTTTCTTGTTTTACAACAATTGCTACAAGTTATATCAGCTAACATTAACTACTCTTGTTAGTATGGATGGAATTGTGTGAGGGGTCTTCCTGATGGAGGAAACCGGAGTACCCAGAGAAAAACAATATGGTTGGACAGGTGACCCCATACCTTTTCACATCTAATCGGGGAGTCAAACCCTACCCTCCTAGGTGAAAGGCAAGTGTGTTACCACTGTGCCACCAGACCACCCATATATAGGGCTGAATATATTAAAGATCTTATAATCATAACACTTAACAGATTCCTTTGCAAAGTCCTTCAATTTCATCTAAGGATGTATATTGACAATGCGTTATCTTTTTAAATAACAATAATTAAATTTACCTTGTTGATTGGATGAACCTCAGACATCAAGGACACTACAGACATTTAATCATCAACAGCATGAGGATTTCAGTCTCCCTGTTAATTTTCCATTTCTAGATAGTAACATATCTGCTTTCCTTATATATGTTATCTACTTGCCCCAGCACCTGATTTAATATTCATGGACTTTTCTCAATATCACAATTTCCAATGCACAATTGCAATTGCTGAAGCCTGACACATGGTTTTGAGAGATGCAGGTCAATGAAGGTAATATCAAGATATCATTTGAAATATTCTATTCCCTTGTGTGATGTTAGGTACGTCCAGTGTGCATACCCGGTATCTTATTTTGGTTTTCATCAGATTTGAGAATGAAAAAAAACCAACGATTTTATGAATATATTTCATAGAAACTATTGACAATGTTTGATTGCCACAATGTAAACTTTGTTCCTATAATGAAACTTGACTCAGATACTTTACAAACTTGTGGAATTATACAATTAAATTTAGGGTTTATGGCAAAATAAATATAAGTGATCTGTTTGGAAACCCTCCATTGGAATTTAAAATTCTTCATTGAATAATCAAAAATGTTTTTACAAGAATGAAGAAAATCAAATAATCTTCCTGATTAACTTGCTGGCTCTGATATGGTTAGCCCACCAATAGCATCAATGTTTTTGACATACAGTGTCATTGTCAACCGTTGCAAGGAGTTTGGACGTATCACCAACATTGCTACAAATTACATGATTGTTACTCTGGGTACAAAAGTGGCACATCACCTTCAAAGAATGTTGGTCAAAAATCACACAAACTTTTGATTAAAAAAAATAATAACTTAACATGGTAGTTAATTATATCTAAATAATCTACCATGATAGTTCCTGCTGTACTTGAAATGTGAAACCTGTCTAATTCTCCTTAAATGCAACAAACTGTTTTATAAATTCTTTTCTCAGATTCCTCAAACATACATCTTTTTGTGTTCATAGGTTTCTTAATCTGATCTTTTCTTAAAACTATAATAATTTTGTGTGAATGCCTTTCTGATTATGAATCCATCAGACAAATGCCAGGGTCCTTCATCTTGTCTCTACAAAGTATTGTTGAGGTATGGATTTTGCTGATTGAAAGAGATATTTCTGAGTTTTATGATGAGAATTGAATAGCTTTTATCAGATTTATGCATTTCAATCGATATCTTCATTGATGAGGGTTTGTAGTGATGAGATAGCAAGCAGTGTTGCCCATTTATTTCGTTAAATGCTGCTTCCTGTTTAGAAAAAAATCAAACAATGAAAGCTCTTGTTCACAATGCATTGTTTTCTGGTCATCCTGTTATCATATGGAGCTGTGTTATCCTGTTATCATATGGAGCTGTGTCACGTACTTGCAATATGCATGAAAATCTGCTGACATGAAGCAGTGTACACTCTATATTATAACTTAATAAATAACTTAATAATTATTCTAGAACAAACCTATTTCAATTCAATGACTTCTCTCTCACTGAATCTGTAAAATAAATTGCTCTACTGTCAATTTCTACATAAATCAGTGTAGTGTTTTATACAGCTTTATAATTATGATATGCATACATCATACTTTCGTTATTATTGATGGATTGCTGTGATTTCAAATATATCTCAAGCATCTACATTAATACAAACCATGATTCTATGTGTCTAGTATATAAGATAAGAAATTAATTATAATAATATGTATACACATGTGTATATTTGTCATTCATTTGACCAAAAAATATATATTTACATTTCTGATGAGAATTTTCTTAAGATCTTTTGACATTTGAGTTATTTATGTGTGTAGACATAAATAAAATGTAATAATGAAGACATTTCTTTGATGTATTAACACATATTTTAATGGAGATCAAATGAATACCATTTACAGTACAGCTACACATTATCAGAGACAGTTTGTGTATCTACTGGAATGCGTGTTGTGGGAAGTGTGTACACGTGTATTGTATACTCAGGGTACGTGTTGTACTACAGTTAATGTAGTGATGTAGTACTTGATAAGTCAGAGAAGGTACCATCTTATTAGAGGATACATTTGTCACCCTCTGCCTAATTACATCACATAAAGCCTGTATAAATGTGCCCTGCCATCAAGAACCTATTAACCTTTTGCTTTATCACCCTGTATATGACAGCTCGATGTGTTTCTCATTATAAATCAGCTCTGGCATATAGAGCTAACAGAGTTGTCTTTCTTCTGTAATCTACCAGATTGTATTTCAACATTTGTGGCTGCATTGAAATTTATATCTAATATGATGTATCTGAATATTGACATTTGTAGAATTAAAAATAAGCTTACAAATATAAAAAAAAAACACCAAACATCTTTGTTTAGAGCTTTGAAAATGTATATGGCCTGACTAACTATGAAATATCAGTTGTGCATGCAGTGTCCACATAATTGGGATCACTTCAAAGCCATCTCAATGAATTATGATCATTTTGATATTTAGCAATGAAAGCTATATACCACAGCACACTGACATTATCCTGTCAGTACCAGTAAATGAACCCAATTAACTGGTTAGGGATAATATAATAAGCCAATTAAGTTACCAAATACGTTATAGCTGATTATCGTTTAAAATTCACTTTGTGAGATTTTGACATTAAAGTCTTCTAAACTTCATCATGGAAAATTTCAAAATCTAAAAACACTAGAGAAAAGTTCAATAATACTTGTCATCATAAATTCTAGTGATCCTTCAATCCTTTCTTTGCTGAATTTGATATAGAAAGAATTTTTTTTTTTTTTAAATTGAAGTACCGTTACCTGTTTCATGAACATAAGAAATGTGGCAATGTCTAATTTTATACAGAAACCCATCTGTACCATTCTCGCTCATTAAGTTCAATTTGAAAATCAAAATGCATGCATGTAGTATCTACCAGGTGATAGAGATACTGACTATATATTGATATTTAAAAAAAGTGTTATTAATTCCAAATAAATGGTTCTTTATTATTTTGTCTTTGTAGACTGCCTGTTCAAGATATGTCCTATGAACCGATATTCGGCTCAGAACCAGTTCTGGACTGCCCAGCGTACTGGAGGTACCAACCTTACCAGTGCTCCAGATACTGTTCTCCTGAAGAAACTCCATGTAAGATTTCATTGGCCTTTCATCACCTGTACACCCTATACAGAGTTACATATAATGATAATGATGAGTGACAGATATGTGTTCATTTAATTGCATTGTACAGGTGCAGTTTCTCAAAAGTTAATTATGAAAATGAACAAATCAGCAACACAATATTGCCAGTTTTATCATAGCCTACTTATTTCATTAGTATAACTACCAGGGACAAAAGAGAAAGGTCAAAAGGACAAAAATACAGAGCAGAAAGAGAAGACAGAAAATAAAGTCTAACAGATAAAAATTCAAAGTTTCAACACCCCCTGTAGCTGTCGTTAATTGTGAATTTCTACAACTAGGATACTAAATCGCTGAGAGAGAGAAAAGATGACATTCAGATACAGTAAGAATATTTTTCAAACAGGCACAGATTTAACCCAGCATACATCAGATAAAACTTCCAGGGAAAAGTTTTCTGATCCATGATGCCTTAATATCAACTAATGGTATTAATAAATGATGATGTCTTTTTAGCATGCGGCAGAATTGGAGAAAAAGCAAAATGAGGCAGAGAACAAGAAACAGCTAGGGTCAGAAATCCAGTACGGCAATGTGATTCAGGTAAAATTCTCAGCTGTTAACATATAGACTGTCTCCAGTTTTCTTGACAGATTCATGATATTGTGAGTTATATCCTCATGAGACACCAAGAATTTGCTTTTTATGAACTTAAACATTTGGTCATTTCGTAAGCTTTGACTGAAGTGTAAATTTACTAGATTACCCTGAGAGCAATTTCCTGTGTTTGAGTGATGATTTTGTCTCCATGGTCTCATAGATAAGGGATTTTAGGTTTATATAAAACTACTTGTATTTTTTTTCTGGAGTTTTTATGACAATTCATTAAGTCTGTCTGGTAGACTTTATCACATGTCAATAATAAACTTGATAATCCGGTAACATGACTACTGAGAATCTTTAATTTGAGATAGTCAGCCTCATTAGCAAGTAGCTGTAAGTAAATGATGTGAGTTTGTGTGTTATATTTAACTGTAAAGTTATGTTTGGCCAATAAAGCTGTATTGTAAACAAGCCTGCTTGTCTTGTACCAAACCATGGAATTATCTAACAACTGGCTTACTCTTGACAACTATGTATTTAACTTAGATTTAAGTTCTTTAGACACCTTAAGATTTAAGTTCTTTAGACACCTGAGACAAAGTCTATTCTGATTGTCTTTTGTTCGTCATAGTTCATCATGCACTCTCTGCTTGTGAACAATTTACATTTTCGACTTCTTTTCAAAAACCCCTAGACCAATTTTTTATGAAATTTTGAAGAAACCATCCATCGCAAATATCATCTTCTATTGTGACTTATTAGGTACCCACCCCAAATGGGCCTAAGGCGCAGGGCAAAAAGGGGTCAACTTGCCTGAAATGTCAAAAATCTTCTTCTCAAGTCTCAGATAAGATAGAGTCAAATACTCTTCATAGATGGATGGATCTTTACCAAAATTGTGAATTTTATATATGATTCTTGGAGTCATGCTTCCCCTGGGAAGGGTAACAATAATAATAATATTTTTGAGCATGATTTATATAATTACCATTGGAAATAATAAAATCTGGTTAGAATGATGACCCTGACAGATATCAGGGGCAGATGGGCATGGCCAATAGGGACATATTGATACATTTATAATATATCAACATTTCCATTTAAACATCTCATTATCCATGAAGCCAGTAGCATGCTGGGATGAAGGGCTCTGAAGTTTGTTCAAAATGCCTTGACCTTCTTTTAAGGTCACAGTGGTCAGATGTGTTAAAATCTTTAAATGAATTTAAAATAAATTCCTCTCAATAGCTAGGAGGCCTAGGGTCTTGGTATTGGGTTAGCAGCATGCTGGCATGAAGGGCTACCAGGTTTGTTGGAACATATATCCGTGACCTACCTTCATGTTCATAGGGGTCAAATGTGATAAAATCATAAATCAAAAACAAAAGCACCAAGTATTAGAATGTTATGCAAAACGCAGGTGACCATTGAGGCTCATTTTTAGCTCACCTGGTCTGAAGGACCAAGGTGAGCTTATGCCATACCGTGGCGTCCGTCGTCCGTCGTCCGTCATCCTTCCGCTGTCCTTCCGTCCATCAACAATTGACTTCTTCTTCATAACCTCTGATCAGAATTTGACCAAATTTGGTCAAAAGCATCCCTATGGGTTGGGGACTCAAAATTGTACAAATGGTGGGGCTGACCCTCCGGGGGTCTTAGGGGCGGGGCAAAAAGGGGTCAATTAGGCTAAATTGATATAAACGACTTCTTCTCTGAAACTAAGCAATGGATATTGCTCATATTCACCTGGTAGCATCCCCTTGGGGTAGGGATTCAAAATTGTACAAATGATGGGGCTGACCCCCCTGGGGGCTGAGGGGCGGGGTCCAATTGGGTCAATTTGGCTAAATGATATAAACGACTTCTCCTCTAAAACCAAGCAATGGATATTGCTCATATTTGACTGTGAGCATCCCTTTGGGGTCAGGATTCAAAATTGTACAAATGGTGGGGTTAATCCCCTCTGAGGGGGAGGGGGGACCAAAACAGGTCAATTTAACTAAATTGATAGAAACAACTTCTTTTTTGAAACTAAGCAATGGATATCGCTCATATTTGCCTGGTAGCATCCCCTTGGGGTAGGGATTTAAAATTGTACAAATGGTGGGGCTGAGGGACGGGGTCAAATTGGGTCAATTTGGCTGAATTGATATAAATAACTTCTTCTCTGAAACTAAGACTAAGCAATGGATATCGCTCATATTTGATTGTGAGTATCCCCTTTGGGGTTGGGATTCAAAATTGTACAAATACCGCGGGGCTAATCCCCTTGATTGCTTTTCTGGGTTTTATCTTTTAAGTAGTTGATGTCCCTTCCCCTTAACTATATATAGTGTTGTTAGACATTAACAAATAAAGCTATTAACAAATTGAACTTGAACATATTTTGACATTTGGTCAAATCCAACCAGGTGAGCGATACAGGCCCTCTGGGCCTCTTGTTATGAAAAAGCATGGAAACTATATAATGCCATGATATCAGACTAGTGATAATTGCTTAATTGCTTGATGAACTGCTACTGAATTTGTTAAAATGAATTAAGTGGCAACCAGCTCTAGATCAACTATCGTTGCATTATTTACAAGAAGGTGAGCGATATAGATCCATTTGGCCTCTTGTTAGCTTAAATGACAAGACAAATGGATGACTTATGGTAACTGTTTTAGAAAAAAAAAACTTACAATATTTTGAATTTATGGTCAAAGGACAGAAATCATGATCTCTCAGACAAAAATCAGTAAGATCGTGTGTCTGGACTGATGATTTAGATTTGTGTTTTGATATATATATATATATATATGTTGGCTCCAACATTTCCCCAGCCACTGATTTCAATTAGAAAATGTTGACTGGGCATCTATGATAGCAGCTATTTTAGGAAACACTATTCCCATTGACATCCTCTTTACAAATTCATAACTGTTCAGTGCAGCTGATAAAAGTTGCTGACACAGATGAGCGATACCGATAACTTGGTTAGCTATAATTATACCTTAATTCTCCCAGCAGACTTGGCAGTAATATGAGGAAATTATTGATTGCCAACATCACATAAATCGGGTCCCAGCATTATTTTATAATTGCAAGAAGCATGTCATTTGTGTGGAATAAAGAAATCAGTTGATTGGACTTTTGTCAGAGATATTTTCTGTTTGAGAAATATCTACCTTTTACAATAACCCTAGGAGTTGTTGTGATTATAATATGCAATAATGAACACTGTTAAGTGATTAGATATTTTAGATCACATTTAGGTACTAGCACAAGTTAATGTGTGAAATAACACCAACCTGCCACATCTACTCTAGGCTTCCTTCAGATTTTTTTCATGAAATTGGATTAACCTTTAAAAAATTAACCGTCAACTATCAAAGTTACAAAGGTGTCGTGTTAACAAATGATGCATATGTCAAATGGTTTTATTATGGATATACAGAATCAACATTCTCTTAAATGTCATGGAAATCCTAGAACCTTTTGTCAAACAACACTTTGTATGATGCTTCATATTGGCTTTGCTTCTCATTTCTCTACCACAAGGGCTTAAAAGCTTGTACTTCCAGTAAAGCAGCTCCAACTTCATCAGCTCTAGTCTTCCTCTATTGATTTTATATTATCACTCAGCTTTTAGGAAAATATCAATTTGGTGGTCTATAGATAATAAAGTCTATACCTGTCATCATACCAAAGCAATTCTGGATTTCTGAATATTGTACCAGAATCATTTAAAACGTTTTTTCTGTACAAACATTTAGGAAGAAGATGTGAAACTTTAGAAGGCATTTATGGTTATTATTATGCCTAATTTAATTACTTTAATTCTTTCAGTTTCTGTAATATTGTCTTCATCCTTGTATATTGCCACTGCAGTGGTGTCTATATTATAAATATACTTTACAATAAATATGAAAGGAAATCAATAGTATAACTGAAATGAAAATTACAGTCTTAAAGCTGACAGTGCAAGTTAAAAAGCATCCAATTGAAATTAAAAAAAATATATACCTGTACAGATTTCCAAAAATCGTTTCCGAGACAATCCCCAGTTATGGTAGTGTCGTATCTAAGGACGGGCAGACATTTTTCTTTTTTGTTATGCGTGGATACAACCAAGCCGCCGCTGCTATAAAAAGAACGTGCTTCGTCACACTCGCATTCACTCTGACCTCAGGTGTTCACGGTGACACACCTGTATCTTCTACACTATATCTGTACACCACGTGACCTACAACTGTATTCGCGAACGACACCAAACAGAAGCACTTACCTGTAACTTGAGCAGAAAGATGGTCACTGTCTCTCAATTATCTTTCAAATCTTGTTGAAAATAAAGTCTCCAAATAAATGCTTGAAAATGCATAACGAATTAATCCCAAATACTCTATCCATCTTCTCACGTGTTTTTCGTGGGTGCAGCCATTTTCATAACAAGTAAACAGTCCGAGGAGTTCCGATTTTTACTCGTATCCTACACTAGCACTCCTCGGATGTTTTCCTATTGTCTACACTACACTAGGGCTGATATGCGGTTTTATCACGTTTTAATTGCGTTATGGCAGTTGCACAAATAATACATTTGTACGAAGACACGGAAAATATTTCGATGGAAACTATGGATATAATGATGAAACAATTGTAAAGTTGTTCTTGCTGCATATCCCACTGGAAAGACTCAGGTAGGAATTTACTCATATTTACTCTGTTTATAATTTCATTAGGTACATGTTTTGTTGGGGCCCAAATAGTTTGTGTTGTCAATACTTTCTTTTCTTTCTTTTATTGTAAAATAAAATATATATGTATATATATAAAGTTACCTCTTCAAATTCCATATTCAAGTTCCGTAATGTGAACAAAAACTCATTTGCGTTTGTATTGAGAACGTATACTATGTATAATGGAGAGATGTGTCGCTATGCACGTGTATCGATAGACTGATACTTGTCTCAATGAACGCACACGCTTTTATAGCGGCTCGTATCTACGCATTACAAAAAACAAAAATGTCTGCCCGTCCTTAGATACGACACAACCATAATTGGAGGATGTCTCGGAAACGATTTTTGGAAATCTGTACATGTATTATTTTTTTTTTAATCTCAATTGGATGCTTTTTAACTTGCACTGTCAGCTTTGAGCTTGTTTCTATATATACATGTACATCAAAAATCTGAGTTATGTCATAATAATATTACAATGATGTGCCTTTGGGATGTTCATTAAGTTAAGTAGGATCTTCTACTGGTGAATCCGGAGTAACTAGGTTTCCTCCTCATCTGTCTTATACGTATATATATATACATAACACCAAACTTTGTAGATGTCATAGCTGCTTCATTTCTTTAGGGATTTCAAACTTCACAAAATGATAAAGGACCATACCAGGTACTAACTCACACAAGTTTGAGTTTCAGGGTTTTTGAGTCAAGGTCACTTATTATTTCTAGTGGGGGCCTGTAGGGGACAGATACTGCTTTTTTAAAGCAATACCCAGTATGCTTGTTAAAAACAAAAACTGATACCAATTTTATGTTTAGTAACCACTAAAGCTAACAAAGCCAGTTTAATGTTGATCAATTACTCTCTGAAAAAGAACCTCTCTAAATTTGATGATTCAGTAAATACTGTCTTAAAATAGAGGGCTGTGCTGCAGTTCAATATTGGTGAATGTGAAAAACATGTTTGGATTGTAAATTTCAATTATACTGTAACTACTATACTTTACGGTTTTCAACCATTAAAATTACAAGTTATAATAAGTAGCATGCACTTATAAAAGTTGGTTTTTTTTTTAGAAGGGAGCGTGTGTACTTGTGCCTCCCAAACATGCTAGCACTGAATGTTAATTTATTTTGTTGAAGCCAGAGCTACAGAAATGAACATTTCAGCATCTGTTTAAATTTGATGTATCAATATTTCAAAAAAGACTTTGTTTGATGTTTCAGTTACTCCATCTAAAGAGTAACAAATACCTCACTGTAAACAAGCGCCTGCCTGCGCTACTGGAGAAGAATGCCATGAGGGTGACCTTGGACACGGCTGGAAATGAGGGTTCCTGGTTCTATATCATGCCCTTCTACAAGCTCCGACAGGCTGGTGATCCAGTATGTTGTCAGAATTTTTTTCGGTTAAAACAAAAAAGATAAATTCTACCAAGTTAGATTATAAGAGGCTATCTAGGCTTCGCAAATATTGCCAACCCACATCAACCCTGCAAAAATAACTGGCTGTGTGGTAAACTTACCCTGCAAATATAACTGGCTGTGTGGTAAACTTACCCTGCAAATATAACTGGCTGTATGGTAAGCTATAGTTGTGGTGTTGTATGGTTGTCATGTGAATAGAAAAAATACTTATATTTTGTTATAGGTTGTGGTTGGGGACAAGGTGGTTCTCAACCCAGTCAATGCTGGTCAGCCCCTCCATGCCAGTACTTATGAACTTATTGATAAACCTGGTTGTAAGGAGGTAAGTATTGCACCTTACTTTGCAGAGAGTAGAACATCATTAAAAAAAACTGATAATGAACACAAAATTTTAGCTTAGATCATATGACCTACATTAGCCACTCTTTGTAACATGGAAGTCGAAATATAATTATGACACAGGAATTTGTTACCTGTCCTCTTATTTTACTCTATAATCTTTTGTAGTAAATGGAATTGAATTCAAGTTTCACATAGAAAAATAAAGATTATTTAAGAGTGCAGTATTTGGGATACATACGTTAACTCTATAACATACATGGCATTATAACAGGTGAACTCAGTAAACACTGCCAGTCCAGCATGCTGGAAGATGACACTGTTTATGGACTATAGAGAAAACAAAGATGAGGTTCTCAAAGGGGTGAGTTTGTTTGAAATATAAAGTTTTTAAAAAATGTTGTTTTTGAGATTGACACTTAAGACTACCAGTATTTTATTGAATTTTCACTGGTCAAAAACTTGATTTATATTGAAAAGCAAGTTTTGGTTTAGCTATATTGTAAGTTCAACATCCTATCTCACCTTTATATGTAATAAAATATAGCTTAGAAACATCATACTGAAAATAGATCTGAGATGTGTCACTTTAAAATATTTAGTAACTATGTATTGCAATTAATATAGTAAATATCATTTTAGCCTTAGTTCATTTGTTTTTCATTTCCTGATGTAATTTTACAGGGTGATGTGGTACGATTGTTCCATGCAGAAGAGCAGATGTTTCTAACATGTGACGAGTATAAAAGACAACAATTTGTGTTCCTTAGGATCACTGCCCGACAGACTGCCACCACGGCAACAAGCTCCAAGGCATTGTGGGAAATTGAGGTACTATTGTATTTATAGATAATGCTGTCCATAAACATTAAAACATTAAACATAAAAGAGAAGTCAGATATTTGTGACAATTTTGACATTTTAATAGCATCATAACATACCTTGTTGGTTTAACAGGTGGTACAGCATGACCCATGTCGTGGAGGAGCCGGACAGTGGATGAGTCTTTACAGATTTAAGCACCTTGCAACAGGACAGTACTTAGCTGCTGAGGTAAGATTAACAGAATCGAAGATGGGTCTGTTTCATGTACAGGGATATCTCAACCCAAGTGTAATAGTTTGGCTAGTCAGCACAAGTCTTGCCAAGTGCTGGCCAGGCAAACTTGTGTACGAGGATAGAGATATCCCTGTCCACAGAACCCATGTTTGATTATTTTTCTCACATACTTGCAAGCAAATGTAAGTTTTTATGAAAGCTTTAATCGTGCCATCTACAATGCTCCTTGGAATGTGCATAAAATTGATCACGTCACCATTTACGACATAATTACTCAACTTAAAATGATGATGTTACCTTATTGTGAGCAGTGTCATATACCCGGTAATGTGTGCCAGCTGTCTTTACCCCCCCATCTGATATACAATCAATGCTTGGAACTCCAGCAGCATAGTGAAACTATCCAAATTTGAGAAAATTGTGATACGTCAGCAAACTGTTCATGCTATGTCAATGGGAATGGTTTCAATCGACAAACAGATTTTTTTGCTTTCTTTAATTTGTTGTTTGATTCAACATATACAAGGCACGTGCTTCTGTCTGAACTACAGTTGAGTGGTAGCTTACATATGAGCTACTAGATGAGTTATTGCCTGTTGTAACTACTGTCAAATTGAGATTCCTTTGTAATGCATGAAACTAATTAGTGGCTGTTTTGAAGATTAAATATTAATTGTACGTATCATGTTATGTTAATTCATAGAGAAATGATGGAAGATTTTACTTTTATTAAGGTGGACAAAGACCAGGCCCCTGACACTATGAGGAACAAACTACGGGGAACCAGCTCTTCTCCAGTCTTCTGCCTCGTGTCTGTACCTCATGGCCATGACGTGGCCACCATCTTTGAATTGGACCCCACAACAATGACGAGGGACTCTCATGTACCTAGGTATTACTGGTTTTATCATCACTATCTTCTTCACACAGTTGGATGGCAGTGTGTTGCATATAAAAATATATACATTACATGTGAAATAGTCCTTTTACTGTTAGTGGTATTTCAAAAAATCCTCTATAAGGAAATAAATTGTTCATTAGTTTATCAGCTATAGATGTTTTTAAGTCACCTGAGACAGTCTTAAGTGACCTATTCTAATAGCCTTTTATCGTGGGTCGTTCATAGTGGGTCCTCCTTCCGAAAACAATTAACATTGTCAACTTCTTCTCAGAAATCTCTGAACCAATTGTAATGAAAATTTGCAGAAAGCTTTTACGGCTAGGTCAACCACAATTATGAATTATATGGTCTTGAACCCCCAGAGGACTGAGGGGCGGGGCCAAAGGGGTCAAATTGACTGAGACTTCAAATCTTCTGCTCAAGACCCAAATAATGTAGAATCAAATACTCTTCATAGATGGAAGGGTCTGAAGGTGCGATACCAAAATTATAAATTTCATGACCCTGGGGCCTCGTGTTCGCTCCTAGGGAGGGGAGTAAACCTGACTTAGTTTATATTAGGAAATCCATTTTTTTTTTTTAATTGTGCCTGTAGCATGCTGGGATGAAAGGCTACCTAGTTTGGTCAAATGAAAGACCTTGACCTTCATTCAAGGTCATAGTTGTCAAATGTGTTAAAATCTTTAAACAATGATTTCTCAATAGCAATGAGACTCCGAGACCCTGATATTTGGCCAATAGTCTGCTGGAATGAAGGACTTAAGAATTTATTTACCTGAAAAACCTAGCCTGCTCGTATATTTGAATAAAGTAGTAATCAGCTTAGTATCTGCATAAATGACCTAGATCAAATTCAAGTTGCTCTAGAAGCAGGTGAGCAATGCAGGCCCATTAGGCCTCTTCTTTTATTATTTTATTGAAGATTATTTGATTGGAGATTATTCTAATACAAAAGTATGTAGACAATCAGTCTAATGTCGTAGCAATTTACTTTTAGTTAAAGAGTTAGTTCCCTTTACTGTGTGATTATAGGAACTCGTATGTGCGACTACACCATCTATGCACTAACAGCTGGGTCCACAGCACCTCTATCCCACTCGATAAGGATGAGGATAAACCCATCATGAAAAAGGTATGTAGTCAATAAACATCTTCTGATCTTCTGATGTCACTTGAATATAGAAATAATAAAAAGATTGTACTATTTACGCATTTTAGTTTTCATGTGTAAATTTTAATCAGTGAATATAATGATTACAAACATGTTCCATATATCAATTTAAGGTTGGCTGTGCCCAGATAAAGGAGGATCGGGAGGCTTTTGCTATAGTACCAGTTCCTCCATCAGAAGTGAGGGATCTTGACTTTGCAAATGATGCCAGTCGAGTACTGGCTGACTTTGCAGCCAAGCTGGAAAAGGGCAGCATCACACAGAATGAGAGAAGGTATAACTATTATGTTACGTGTACCCCAGTAAGTCACATTGTTATTTGGTGGTACCTTGTGCTTGCTACAAGTGCTTTTCATCATGAGGTATGCATTTTGTGATTGACCGGATATCTGTCCATTGTGCAAGTCATACAGTCGACTATATCTTGCCCTGAGTTCTATATCCTGTGCTAGTCATGAGTTATGTATCTTGAAGCATATACTTTGTGATTGTCACAGTATCTTTTTTTTTAATCATGAGATCTGTTTCACTATCTTATGCTTGTCTCATTATCATCAGAGATTGGGCTATTTTAACTCTTTCCGTACTCAAGACGACTACACACGTCACAAAAACGTGTTCTTGTATCCTACATGACGACTACACACATCGCAATTAACATGCCTTCCATCCTTTGTGATGACTCAAATCTTCGGAAAACATTGTTAAAGATGTTGATATTATTTGCTGGTTCAACATAGTCACACGAAGGAATTGACAAGGAAATGATGTTTTTTAAGAAATAATAAGCAATGTAAATATTGTATTGATGAATCATTTTACGTACCAGAAGCATATTCATTTGTTAAGATTGTCTATTTCAAAGAATTCTGCCAGTTCATGCTGTGTTGTTTACATAGCTACAAAATGGCGGCCTCAAATTTACTTTAGTTTTCTGCAAGATTTTGGAGGTGTTAAACACAATAAAGCTATTAAAAACGATAGAATATATATAATTGAGTAACGTCTATCATCAAAATAAGTAAGAAATACGTAAGATACTTTTACACAAAGAAAAAACGATGTTTTGGCTGCGTGATTACTTGCACACATGTGACACTTGTGCTGATCATCATGTCATTTCCCGCGATTCTGCCTGGTGATTTCGCCGTATTTCAAAGGAAAAATTGGGTAAAAGATAAAGATTTACACAATTTTTAGTGGTCATGCAGGCTCCTTATAGGTAAATAACTGGTCGCTGCAATGGTAAATTTAAGGCGCCATGGCCACTAAAATAGGTGCCACTTTGAGCCCCGGAAAAGTAGAGAAAAGTTAAGTCTTACATAAATCTAATCATGCTCATTCATGTTTCTGATATACAAAACCTGAATCGGTATGTTTACGATCGCTATGTTATTAATGATAAACTCATATAAAGAATTTTATGTAGGTATGTCTATAATTTTGAACTGAATTTATCCATTATCCATACTAACACTTTTTCTTTTGGATATACTTCTTTTTAATGGTCTTTTAACAATGTTATGAAAATGATAATCTCCATGTTTGTTTTGCCAGATTTGTGACACAGCTGTTATCTGATATATTGCACTTTGTGACCCAACAAGAATCTCAAAACACAGGAGGAGACCCTCTCAAGGTAGAGATGGCCAAACCAAAGGAGTGTAGGGAGAGACAGAAGCTTCTCCGAGAACAGGATATCCTAAAACAGGTACAGCCTCAGCATTCTGTCATCATTTACCTTTGTTATTACACAGGCATTAAAGCCAAATCTAAGATCAGTATCACATTATGATCTTTACCTTTGAATGTCGGTCATAATAGCTCTATCTGAATTGCCTGTACAATCATTTCTTTTCTGATATCCAATATTTTTAAATTCAAATTTTCTACGGTTGTTTTCGAAAAATTAGAAAGCTTTCAACTCTAATTACCTCTAATTTCCTAAGGTCAGTTGATTGAATTGTAGTGTATTCGAGTGTTCTTACACTAGAGTATGGTTGAAATGATGGAAATTATGTGAATTTTGAGGACTTTATTCTCAAAAATTCAAGGAATAGGAATACATTTTCATTAATGATTTTAGGTCTCAATAACTCCTGAATTCCTAATTAAGGTGAAGAATTGAACTAATTAATTGGTCCCAATCCTGAAAATGAACTATACTTTTTGTCCAGGTTTTTCAAATCCTGAAGGCTCCCTTTAGTGGGCCGAATCCCCTACTGAAGATGGAGGAGTTAGCGGATCAGCGCCACGCCCCTATACGACAGATCTGTAAACTTTGTTACCATATACTCCGTCTCTCACAGCAGGACTATAGGAAAAATCAGGTAGGCTAATGTGAGCTAATGACAGGTGACCTCTTTATATATAGACACACACAACATATTTCTGTCTGGGAACAGAAATAATCAGGTACACCAGTATGGTCCTGATAAGAATAAACTGTGAAGATCACACTCTTACAGTGTGTAAACTGTGGATAGGAGTATCATTTGGATGTGATCTTATTAATAAGATAGAAAATGATATGGGTCTTGTTAAAAACTTCATAGCGAACAGAGAAATGCCTCTATGATAAACATTAGGGAATTGAGCAGTAGATGTCTGCGAGTCCTTAGATCATATGTCAAATTAGGAACATGTGGATGACACTATTGTCTTATATCTGTCCACAACTGTATCGTGGCTAGGATCCAACTTCTACATTACTTATTGTTCAGTCTTGAACTTCATACATGGGGCATGGGTTCATCTAGATGAGGTGGTGTGTCAGGTGTGAAAAGTAGGTCACTGTGAGCTACATTTTGACCTTTGACTTTTGAAAAAAAATGATTTAAACTGCTATCAATCTTAAATTGTGATAGCTGCTTGTCGATGCAATGTTTATTCTGGGAACATAATATTTTCTTTTATGATATTTTCACAGGAATATGTAGCAAAATACTTCGCATTTATGCAAAAGCAGATTGGATATGATGTTTTAGCAGAGGAAACGATAACTGCTTTACTGAACAACAACAGGAAACTTTTGGAAAAGCACATCACCAAGCAGGAGATTGTCACCTTTGTCAGTCTGGTCAGAAAAAACAAAAAGCCAAGGTACAATTTCACTACTGATGCTAAACACTCATCTTTTATGTACACATCTATTATTGAATTGGAGACTATGTTTTCCTTTGTATGATAAAACCCAGATTGTATCATGTTTAAATGAATTTTGTTGTAGTGTATAGATTGTCTAGGTCCAAAGTGTTCTTTGTTTGCTTAGAAAAAATTTGCTTAAAGTTGTGCTGGGTTAGACATTAGATATAAAAATCTGAAAAATCACCAGGCTGATATCTAAACTTCGGAAAGCATAAAGGAGCTACACCAACATCCAAACATACTGTACTTTTATGATGTATTGTGAATTGGTTTATCTTTATCATAGGAATAACAGGAATGCATGAGTTATGGTTTTCTTGCAGTCCAGGCTTGATTCATCTTTAAGGCATTACATATATAGAGCAGTCAATTTTGTCATGACATATTTCAAGAGTACAAAGAAGATGATTTTTTATATTGAAAGAATGTTATATAAACATTAGATTTAAAAGGTGGGTTATAACTTGAGTAAGCCCGATGTTAACATCATTGTGTGTATTTGTAGGTTCCTTGACTATCTGTATGTGCTGTGTGTGTCCAACAACCAGGCTATAGCAGCCACACAGTACCTCATCTGTAACTGTCTGCTGAGTGAGGAGAACCAGGACATCCTCATAGAGACCAGGTATACGGCTTAACTGGCAAACTTGTTCATGTCAATTTCAATAATCCATCAAACTTGATTTCTTGGCTTCAGCTAGTTCTACCTACAATTTCTATTTCTTCAATTAAAGAAATGAATATATATGGTTCTTATTTTCTTTAATATTTAAACGAAAATATCTTGTGTAAATATCATGAAAAAAGATAAATATCTTTTAACAATAAGTTTTTAATGACTATGAATTACGTCTCTTGATAATTATTTTAAATTGCATAATCAATATTTTCATTTTAGTAAGTATTGATAAATTTTGAAGTGTTTACCAAATTTCCTTAGGGCTATTCCAGTAAAGTATCTACCAAACAGGAGGAGTCCATGTTTGTGAAACAGAATCCATCTGAAGTGATTTAATTGTAACAGTACTATTAATACAACAAGCAATACTTTCTCCGGTGCCCACCATGCATATAATTTCTTTATTTCCCTCTTGTTGGTGGATATGTATTCCTGAAATAACCCTTAATCAAAATCAAGTGATCAAAAAGAAATCAGATGTTTTTGTTTTGTTTTACCTAGTTTTATTGCTATTATTTAGTGCATGTGTACTTGGTAATGTAACATTATTTGTTTCCTAAAACATAAAGGTCAAGCAGACAAAAAGGGTAATACTTTACCTCCTCGTGGGTGATGGCAAATCAATTATTAATAATAATATATCATGTTTTGTCCACACTGTGTACAAGGGAAAGAATTCACACATGTGCTTCAATGTTTAGAAAAATTGTCTGTTGGCTTGTAACTAATTTGTTTTGCTGGAGAAAAATGGAGTAATGTAAAAACTTGTTCGTCATGTTATAAACTTGGAATTTAGAAATTACTGCATGGGATTTTTGTTTATGATGAAAGAAGAATATATTTAATATTAATGTTATCATTTTCATAGAAATGGACCATTTTGCCCACATTCTATTGCGGAATAACATTAATTGAATTGTTTGTCAATTGGTACATTCATATACACATATACTGTTATCCATATGATCTACTATGAGTGAGATAGAGGTTCCACAATGAATGGTTGTTGGATATGGAATTTATTTCACACGAAGTAAGTTATTTTTCAAAAGTTACAAAAGACACGAGCTTCAGGAGTGTCTTTTGTACTTTAAAAAAATAATTTACAAGGGTGAAATAATTCCATATCCAAAAATCATGAGTCGTGTGACCTGTTTCTACCACAATAATATCAGCTTGAATCAAAGGGAAACTTGGCCAAGTCTTATTTCGGGTATACAAATAAGGTGAACAGGTGACGGCCAGGACCAGGTGATGTGATGTCATTCTATTATTGATGACGTCAATAACAATTGCAGCTCGGGTCAGAGTTCAAATTATTGACCAATCAAAAGACTGGAAGGTCATATTCCACTAGTGGAGTGGAATGTAGCATATATTTATCCAACAGTTGGGACATTTATACGATAACTTGAGAGTGGAATAACACAGGTTATTGTGGTAGAAGATAATATACGTCATTTTACACTCATTTCCTTGTTATCTTATTTTTTTTCATGTCTTAAACACATTTAAGGTAACAAAAATTTTTTTTTTTGAAATGCAGTAAATTGATATTATTTAGATTAATCAATAAGTTTTCCACATTTAACACATTGAATTTTTATTTTCATTTATTTTAGGGTATCATTGAAAGACTAGCACTACATATATAATAATAGTTACTATCTGGGCCCAGTTGTTCGAAAGGTGATTAGGCTAATCACATTTTAACAACGTTTTTCAAATCCTGATATAATAATTTCTAGTAGAACTAACTTGACAAAACTTAATGAAATTCGATAATTCTTAATTCTCTTCCAATTGGCATAATTTAAAGATGATATACTCACAGGTTTTGCAACAAATGAGAAATGAATTTTTCACTAATCAAGTGATTAAGCTAATCACCTTTTGAACAACTGGGCCCTGATGATTACAGAATTTTTCTTCAATTAAATGTAGATAATGATGGTTGTAAACCATTTAACCAATGAAATTTTAATTTGATCATAGTTAAAATGTTTTATTTTTGATACCACAGACTTGAGAAGACTCAGATGGAGGTTGAAATGGAAGTAGAGAACCCAGATGGAACATCAGCCCCTGAACCCATTGTCACTATCGAGGAGGTGGAGGAGGTCATGCTTATATGGGATCTTGGCAAAAAGACGAAGAGTGTGCGTGAGCTAGCGGAGACAGCAGCAGAATCTCACGGCCTAGGTGAAAGCTCAGAGGAGCAGGACATCCTAGTGTACTACAGGTAACGAAGGTTTGGTAGAAAACAAAATGGCATCATGTCCACTTAAAATCACTTTGCGTAAAGCAAGATTTTGAAAATATTTTCACAAAACTTTATAGTCTCTTGATACATAAGTCATGACAGCCATCTTTATTATGTGTTCCTCTTCAAAGTTTTGTATTTGATACATTGCTCAAAATGAAATCCAATCTTAACCAAACTTGATAGTTATTATTTATAGTTTAATCACATATCAGACTTGACTTCTCAGCAAACCATCATTTGTAGAATATCATCCAGATTTTATTGTCTGAAAATAAGGGATGCTAGGAAACTGAACTTTCAAGTTACTTGTGTACAGCCTAGTTTCTCAATACATCAAATAGATTACTTGAATTTTATCTTAAGGTATTTTTTTTAGATTTTGAGAAATGTTAAATCTTTATCATCACTTCTTCCTGCAATCCACTGTAGTTCTATGGAAACAGGTACGTTAATGTAGACAGGTTTCATTGAGTTCATGATCAAGTTATAGGTTATTTTCTCCCCAAATCAGTACTACATAATGTATATGATAAAGGCACTAACACTTTTAGTTATATAAAATGTTAATCATGACATCAATAATAACATTAAAAACTCTCATTTTTGGTAATTATTTTTCTTTTCAGACACCAACTAGATCTGTTTTCTCACATGTGTCTGGACAGACAGTATATCGCCATCAATGCTCTCTCGAAACAACTTGATATAGATCTGATTCTCAGGTAAGCCATGACCAAATTTTCAAAACCTTACTTATAAACAAGTATAGAACTATTTGTGTAAATCATGATTTGTTATTGATTAATCTGTTTTTCTGTTGCTATTTTTGATGGCTGTTTTCTCAGTCTCTACTTTTGACTGACTATTTACAGGTGCGTGTCTGATGAGGTTTTGCCTTATGACCTACGGGCCTCATTCTGTAGATTGATGTTACACATGCATGTAGACAGGGATCCACAGGAAATCATCAAACCGGTCAAGTACGCCCGGCTGTGGTCCGAGATCCCCACACAGATCTCTATAGAGGAGTAAGTATACAAACCAATCGAGTACGCCCGCCTGTGGTCCGAGATCTCGGAACAGATCTCGATTCAGAAGTGAGTATTTGAACCACTGGAGTGCAACTATTTGTTTTAGGATATCTCAACACAGATCTCCATAGTGAACAAATCAAGTAAGCCTATCTGGTCCTAGGTCCCTTCTCAGATATATATAGGTGTGAGCATAGGAACCAGTCCATGGTACCATCTGTGGTCTTTGATTCCCTGTCAGATCTCTGAAGAGGAGTCCTTATATATACCTGCCATCATCTTTAAATTGATGATTACATTTCATATACACAAAAGATATAATCCTGAACAGCTACAATTACAAATCTTGGTGGTATAGATAACTTGAATGCAAGATCAATTACTTAGGTTCATATTTTATCATCAGGAAGACCTAGTGTGTGCTTTGTTGATTATGAACACCATTACAACCAAATGTATTGCTTGATACATGAAATTGATTAGTGGCTCTGAAGTCTAATTAACTGAGAAATTTTGGTGGATATGTGATTTTGATTTTTGGAAACAGTGTTATGACATGATAGTGTGTGCAACTTGTGTCTGACTTTAAAAATAAAGTTAATGGTGATAAGTTTTATAAAGAATCTATCTAACATTTCAGATATGATTGTACGTGGGATTCAGAGAAGTAGGTGGCATGGGCAAATACATGCCCCAACCCTAATTTGCTTCACTCCTATTGACAAAATACATCAAGTCATGAGCATATACTGCTACTCCTTATTGAGCTGTGTAATTTCCAGAAACACTGTTCGTTATTGATATCAATAAAATATGGTATATAAATATATAAAAATAATGAAGTCTGTGAAATTGCAAATCTCATACTAGGAAGTATACCATATACTGCTCAAGACATTGAACAATCAACTCCTGATCTCCTAGCAATGAGCCCTGTTTTGATTTGAGACTTTTTTTTAAGTGTAATTGATACAAGTTATCACCGACTTGATAAATTCTCAGGTGATTTGAAACATAATGATGGTGAAATATTATTACAAGCAACATATTTTCTGTTATAATATCCATATCTTTTTAGGGATTGGTTTAAGAAGTAGGTATTTTCTTATTTGGAAAAAAATACATAAATTGAATTACTATCATGAAGATATATATGTTTTCTTTTTCTTAGTTTACATGGGATCGTTGTTAGGTTGACTAGTCTAATTTCTATGATAACTAATCACTATTCAAATGTGTTTGTGTAATTTTTTCACCGTTTAAACTAATTAAATCTCTCCTTTTAAACCTTGTACCCAGCTAAAATCTGCACCTAGATCCAAACTATTTCCCTTAGTTACTATGTGCCATTATGTTGATGTGTGATGTCAGTTCTTTATGTAAGACAGTAGCTGATTACAGATCTGGTTGTGCTCGAGGTTTGGATTTTATGTGAAAGAGCAGATATCTGTTTGACCTGGCTTTATTTATTTGTATGCAAAGTTTTGTTGTGTGCATCATTATTATTCCTGAACAGAAGAAACGCTACCTTGAAATTTAGTGTTTAGAGTGTTCAGAAATGTTGGAATGTGCCGAATGAATCCTGACTGATAGTTATTCCTCTTAGACCAGCATATTTCTTCAATCATATACTCAACGAATTCAATTCAGATAATTTGTATATGTTGTAAGCTTTAATTCTGAAAGCCAAAAATTAATTAGATTTTAATAAGAATAGACTGAAGATTTTTCTCGGAATAGACTACACTATGATTGTTGGTTCTTTAGAACTTGTAATTCTAATTTATAGTAGATTGTAAACTCCTACATATGCTGACAATTTCATTTTAGAGGTTTTTCTCTTAATTCCATGTTCATCAAAACTTGAATGTTTCCAGTCACTGTTTGTCTTTTTTTATGCCACCATTATCGGACGGTGGGTTTTTAAAATTGTCTTTCGTCTGTGGTCTGTTGTCTGTTGTCTGTCCGTGCTTCCGATTCTTTCTCAGAATTCATAGGTACATTGTTTTCAAATGATTAAGAGGAAGAAGAGAAATGTGTAGAGAAAAGTTCAGTCTTAACAGATCTCCAATGAAGGTCACTCAATGGTGGACCCCAAGATTTGTATAATATCGAAAGTAATTGTGGCACCAATTTGAAATATTTTTTCATCCAAATAAACTCATTAGTTCTATATTCATCATTAAAAGTTTTGTTTTTCTTGTTATTAATAAGATCAATTGAGTTTGTAAATCCCCTCTTATAGGATCTTTGGTATTATGTTATATAAGGAATGAAGATGACGCTAAAGGGATCTATAATGTCAATCACTGTACATGTCCGCACAAGAATTTTTTTGAGTTTGAGTCTGACAAAATTATACATTACATATAAATGTAATTAGCCCTTGAAAAATAGTTAATGGTATTTTTAGTGATAACTGTCACAAATACTGTATGATATAATTATACCTTTTCAAAACAGCTGATGAGTTCATTTTTCCTTGTGAGGTACTCTCAGTAAAAAGCAAGAAATTATTAATTCTTGGAGTATATTGTTTAGTGACTCAATTACAATTATAATCCAATGATAGCAATCATGACTTCTTCATGGAACAAAATATCAATTTTTTGTGTGGTTATGTTGGTTCTCATTAAGGGGTAGATAATTTGCTATATTTGGCACAGAACTTCATTTGGTACTGAATACTTACAGACATTTGATACAGGTCATCTCAGTTGATATCAAATACACCACAATGATAAACAGATTATTGATGCAACAGTTAATACAATAAATAGCCCTTCATCCTCAAAGGAATATTTGATCCTCAAAGGAATATGTATTGTACTTCGAATTTCATGAAATTCCCTATGCATTGGTGTTTGATTTTTATTTTTGAGATGCAGCTTAAATTCACTAATTGCCCCAATGACCATCTTGGATGCATACCTGTTCATGGTTTCAAATGATTTCTTTTGAAAATATGTTGGGTTTCATTGAAACTTGGCTATCTTGATGTGGCCTTTTTTCATGCTGCATGCTCTGCTAAACTCACTGGCCATTTCATTTGTTTAGTTACGAATCAAACATTGGTAAGGACCCAGAGAAGGAGAAAGTGAAACCACGATTCTCCCGTACCATCTTATTTGTAGAGGACTACCTCTGTAATGTGGTCAGCCAGGAAGGTGCCTTTGTGGACAGGAAACAAAACAAACTCACATTTGAAGTAAGTAACTGTTTATATGAATATCTGTAGATATTTATTTGATTACATGTATCTTCAAATTGAATTTAACTTTATATATAGTTTACAACCGTTATGAAAAAAAACAGTCACATAACTTAATTATGATTAATTAATCTTTACGGAAGTGAGCATCTTATCTTAATGCAGCAAGAAACTTGAGTACCAAGAGAAAACTGATGTTACTTGGTACCTTTCATTGCTGACCAGAGGCTAAATAGTGCACATGTATTCTCTCATTCTGTGGTTTGAAGTCATCATATTGGACTCATTTCTCCTCCTGTAGTTGTTTCATGCATGTAACAGCTGACCTTCCTTTGTAAGTGTCATTTCTGTGTTGGTGTCAACATTTGTTTTGTAACAGTGGCCTTTGCTATTTTAGGTGGTGAATTTGGCCAAGCAACTGATTTACTTTGGATTCTACTCATTCAGTAATCTCCTGCGCCTCACCAAAACACTTCTCAACATCCTAGATTTCGCACCCGAGAAGGAGATACATGGTGTTGGTAAAGTGAGACAACCGGTCTCCCTCAGTGACCATGGTAACCAGTCTTCTAGGATATCATGATGTTTATGTAGCTATCTTCTGTAGTCTAAATTTTTGCAATTTCCCATTGAAACTACAGATTATCATGGGCAAAATTTTGTAAATCAAAAACTTAATTTACCCCTGCAAAAAATAAAAATAAAATTTGGGATATATTGCTAAGTGGAATATTGAAACTTATACTGATTATCAATGTTATTTATTGCTATGCAATATTATCAAAAGGCTCATTTAAAAGATTAAAAAAAATTTGTATTTACCAGGTCCTGACAAAGCCATATCCAATGTGATCTCCACACGGGGCAATGGTGGTGATGGTATGGAGGCTGATACTCTGGTCATGGACACCAAACTAAAAATCATCGAAATACTCAAGGTATGTCTTTACACTTAGGAAACTGGCCCTGTAAAAAAAACAATATTTTATACAACCTGTTTATTAAATATATAAATTTGATACAACCTCCTGGTGAAATCTGAAAGTTTAATACAATTTGGAAAGTTTCAGCGATCTTATCTGAGCAGTTCATGTATACCAGGTAAAAAGAAAAATGCATAATGCATTTTTGTTAGCTCGTCTCTTCGAAGAAGAGTGAGAGCTTATGTCGTCACTCTGGCGTCGGTGTCGGCGTTGGTTTTTCAAATGTTAAATTTTTTGTGCAAGTGTTGAAAGGCATAGTAATTTATGGTAATATGGTCCCTGTGGGGGTCAAACTATCCCCTGCTAGAGTTAAACTAAAAGATTTTTTGGAAAAAAAACAGATTTTTGAAAATTTTTGGACTTAGAATATTTCTGCGTTAAGTTTTTGGTGCAAGTTTTGAAAGGTATTAATACATCACTTTATAATTGTACTAGGGTGCTGATGTTTGGTAATAGAGTCCCTATGGAGTAAGACAATCCCTTCCTGGAGTAAAACTTTTAAAAAAATTGGATTTTTTCTTTTTTAAATCTGTGTTTTTTTGTTTTTGTTTTTAAATCTTTGGACTTTGTGTTAAGTTTATGTTGTGAGTGTTGAAAGGCATAGTAATACATGGTATTAGGTTCCCTGTGGGGGTTAAACTATCCCTTGCCAGAGTTAAACTGAAATATTTTTTGGGGGAAAAAACACGTTTTTTAAAATTTTGTGCAAATGTTGAAAGCTATAAACACATCACTTTATGATTGTACTAGGGTACTGATATTTGGTAAAAGAGTCCCTATGTAGTTACACTATCCCTTTTTGGGGTGAAACTGAAAATAAAACAATGTGAAAATGCTCACAATTGACAATTTATACTGGTCCACAGTTTTCAAGGGAGACAACTCTCATTAGGATAATATTTTGTCAAAAAATTGAAGAAATATGTCCAAAAGCAATTACATTTGTTTTTAATATATTCATTTAATCTACAACAGCATAGCTTGTCTCCCGAATGTTTGTCAATAAATAATTTATATATATATAAATTGGTATGGTTTTGAAAATTGCATGAATTCACAAAACATAATCTGATCAAGTAAACAATATAAATATTATTAATGCATTTTGCGAAGCCAATCCAATTTATATATTTTAATTATTTATTGACAAACATTTGCGAGACGAGCTATGCTGTTCTCCAACAGCTCTTGTTAATTTGCTTATTCATGTGTATGTTAAGAAAAGTGGTTAAAGATTGGTAAGGCTGAATAACTTTTAAATCAAGAATGTTCCAGTTCTAAATCATCTTCGCTAGCCAAGGCTTCTGATTACGTTACACTCCACGAACCCTTGGCAGATATAGGCGTCAGTTCTGGCCCTCTAGCGGTGATTCGAAATTACCACCCTTCACGCATGAAATTTTCGACCAATCAAAACAAGCGTTACCGATTTACTTCATCGGTGATGTTTACAAACACACATCGAGGTTTGGTGTCATTTCGATGAGATATGTGATCAATGACTTATATGAATTGATCAAACACTGCGAATGTTCCCCCAAAGATTGCGATTTTTGTATTTAGGTAAAATGCCATGACATAGTCGGCAATGTAGCTCTGTACTGGGTGCCGCATTTTTTGTTTACTGCGAAACCAAGCCAGAATGTAAAACGCGATTTGATTGGGTGCCCTGGGATTCCAGGGCGCGACGCTTTGAACACGACTATATCTGCCAAGGGTTCGTGGAGTGTAACGTAATCAGAAGCCTTGGCTAGCGAAGATGGTTCTAAATGGGTCTGTGACTGACCTGATTTTTAGCTCACTGGGACGAAGTCCAGGGAAACTATTGTTATACACCCAGCGTCGGCATTCGTAGACAGCTAGGTTTTTATAAACAGTGCTGTGTCAATACTAATGAGGATGCAGCTTAAGTATTTTTCATTTGTGTTCTTTGTAACACGACATTTCCATTGAAACTACATTTATGGATAAGTGAAACTTGACTTTGACCTTTGACCTACTTTAAAAAAATCTTTAACCTTGTCCACTCTATGCTAACTGTACGATATAGGGATTTCAAATTGACATAATGTTTTCCTTGTGACAAGACCTTTCCTTTGTTGCTACATTTTTGGACCTGCTGAGATTGACTGTGACCTTTGACTGACTTTAAAGAAAAATTAATTTCAAATTCCAACCCACTCAGCAAGCTATGTCGTCTTCTGACAACTCTTGTCCATTTTGAGCATTGAGAAATTGGACAGAAAAGTTGGCAAGTTTTGTAACAATACCCCAAATAGTAAGGTACTTCTGGAGGAGGATTGGTAGAACTACTGCAACACTAATACTGGCAACAAGGCAGGTGCCAAGACCTCACAAATAGTTCGGAATTAAGCAGAAGAGATAAGATAACCTTTAAACATTACTTTATGTCTATCTATAGATAAATTTAACAAATTATTGATTCCTAAAAAATGCACGTTTCTAATTTTGGTTTTTTTTTTAATTAGGTTAATTACTGTTGATTTTTTTCTGGAAATAGTTGAAGCATTTGATACATGTAGATAATTTAGTGTTACATTAATCAATGAAAATACTTTTAACTATGTATAGATTATTTAATATTTAGAAGTTTAAAATAGTTCCTTTCATATTTATCCTAATAATAGCTTTTGAGATGTTTTAGTTAGTAATGCCGACACTAATTAATTAACACTAATTGTATCTGCACCATTCATGTTTATAGACCACCGTATGGTAGTACAATGTAATATTATCAACAGGTAAGATATATATGTTGGATGTGACATCTGTTTGGGGGATGTTGATGTTTCTGTAATCAAAAGGTAGAAAAAGGTGGGGTGATGGAGGTAGTTGTTTTAGTTGAGTTAGGATGAGCTTCCATTTTGTCTGTCTCATCACTCATAATTAGAAACTGTCTGATGCTGTTGTGTAGTTATAAAGCCTTTTCTGTTTAATTTGTTTTCCCAGTTCTACAAGTATAAAGATTATCTGGCATAATTCTTTCTGATCTTAAACAGATTATTGCATCTATCAAAAAAATCTAATTTGATTCAAGGTTGGAAACCAAATTACTTGGAATTGGCGATATGTAGTATTAGTTGTGTAGACAGAAGAACTTTTGATAGTGTTGCCTTTTTATGTTAGTATATATATCCTTTTCTTTCCAGTTTATAACTGATGTGCGACTGGATTATCGTATCACATGCCTTCTGTCCATTTTCAAAGGAGAATTTGACGAGAACAATGTTTTACGGGATGAGGACGGTAATAGACTTTTGATGGTCTTGATGCTATCTTTAGGGTGGTTGAGGAGGTCTGCCTTGTTGGTTGGTGGTCTGGAACTTTTAACGGCATGGAAACTGACTTTATACTAAACACTGTTTATTTTTATTTCAGATACAGTTTTCACACTGGCTGTTATATGTTTTGCAAAAGTGCAGTTGAAGTGTGGAGAAAAAAAAAAAATTCAGTAAAATGAAAATTTTGTTTTGATCCAAAACAACTATATCAGTGTTTTTAAAATAATATCTGTTTAAGTAAAGCATGTGAGTTGATGTAAACTACTAACTATTGCCTATTAAAGTAGTTGTTATCAAACATCTAACATCTATCTATCGGTACATGCTTCACTAACAGGTTTACTTGGTGCTGTGATAGCTGTAATTCAAAAAGGGGCATTCTACATAGCTGTTTTCTGATTTGCTCAGAAGTAATATTATTACAGAACTTTTGATACCTCTGGAGGTTTATCCTGAAACGGTGTAGCAGAATAATTTTTAGCTAACCTGACCCAACCGAGCAACTGTCTTCCATTGTCCATTGTCTATCATCTGTCATATCACAGCATTTTACATTTTAATCATTTAGTCTTCTTCACAACATTTGAGCCAATTTTTTACTTAGCTTGACATGGAAAATCACTAGGACATGGGGATCTGAATGTTTGAAATTCATGGGACTGTGCCTTATGGGTGGTTTATACATTTTTTGGTGTTAATGTTATGAAATGTATTGATTTGAGCTAGGATTCTCAGGTATTGACAAACTGTACAGTAGATTCCACTGAATGGATTAATGGAGAAACACATCCATTCATGGTTGTGAACACGCAGGCTCTTATTCTTTCTTTATTATTTTTAATATTAATTAAAGCAGATGTATTAAAAACTAATTGCTGTATTCCAGCAATGTAAAGGTGAACATTTTTGATTTTTTTTTGGAGATAAAACTCGTATTGTTTTTGGAGAAAGATAATGGCAGTAACTAGCAAGAATGTCCTGAATTATGGCTGTCAAACCTTGTATACACTGGATGTGGAGCAGGTGCCATATTTACAGTAGGTAGTAGATACATAGAGATCCCTGGCACCGTGCACGCCCACTCACAGCTGTACTGTTGCTTATATGTACAGCAGCTGGTTACAGAGGCATTCACTGAACTATGTCTTCATAGAATGCTTCATCATCAACGTCCTTTGTTGTCTCCCTCAAGGTGAATGTAGCATCAGAAAACAAATATTCAGTAATGTTTTCAAGAGAGAAATTGAAAGACCCAGAAAGTATAATGTGACTAGTCATTTAATTATCGAATTTGAATTTGTAAAACAAAGAAATATTATCAGACCTGTGAGGAACAACAAGGAATGTCACAAATTTAATGCATTGATTTGATTCTAATACAGCTACACTAACAGCATGATGGTTCATTTGAGAGTATGTTTGCCTGACCAATATTCTTAGTATGTAGATCGAACTATTAACCTACTACTGTACTGTAGCCCTGTTGAACACAGGCCTACTATTAATCTACACAGTAGCAGTAGCTACATTCATATCTGTGTGTGCCCTTTATGTTCCCTATTCATCTTTTTCAGTATTTAATGCATGTACGTTTGGACTACCGTTTAACGTGGATTCTCTCCATGTTCAAAAGTCAAATTGAACAACAACCGTGGATCAACACCAGCGATGACGATGAGCTCAGTGGGTTGTTTTATATGAATGATTGTTCGCATCTCCCATATAACCCAGTGTCATACTAAGTCTATTTTTTTGCATCCCATCATTGTTGTCAGTTTTTAGCTCACCTGCCAAAAGGGCAAGTGAGCTTATGCCGTGGTGCGGAGTCCGTCGTCCTGCTGGCGTCAACTTTTCCATTTAAACAACTTCTTCTCAATAACCAAGAGGCCCAGAGACCTTATACTGGGCCTGTAGCATCCTGGAGTGAAGGGCTACCAATTTTGTTCAAATGAATGAAATTAACCTTCATTCAGGTCACAGGGGTCAAATATGTTAAAATCTTTTAAACAACTCCTTCTCAATAACCAAAAGTCCCAGGGATTTTATATTGGGTCTGAAGCATGCTGGGGAGAAGTGCTACCAAGTTTGTTCAAATGAATGACCTTGATCTTCATTCAAGGTCACAGGGATCAAATAGGCTGAAATTTTTAAACAACTTCTCAATAACCAAGAGTCCCAGGAAGTTGATATTGGGTCTGTAGCATGCTGGGATGAAGGGCTACCAAGTCTGTACAAATGAATGACCTTGACCTTCATTCTAGGTCACAGGGATCAAATAGGTTGAAATCTTTAAACGACTTCTTCTCAATAACCAAGTGTCCCAGGGAGTTAATATTGGGTCTGTAGCATGCTGGGGTGAAGTGCTACCAAGTTTGTTCAAATGAATGACCTTGACCTTCATACACTTGTTCTTAATTATGTATATTTAAGAAAGAGATCAGTGGATAGCAGGTGAGCGATTCCGGCCCATTGGGCCCTTGTTTACATTAATATCCCAAATGTATGTAGTGTAACACCCCCGTCCATCCCTCGTATCTTCTCCGCAACAGGTTAATGATTGTCCAGCTATATAGAATATGATATGGCATATCTATATTGATTAGCATATCTATATTGATTAGGAGTAGAGTATTTTAAACCCCCTTTCCTCCTATTTTGAAAGTCTGTAGTAAATGGGAAGCATATTTATTTTCTCCAACACAATACCAGTATGCATCGATTATAAATCCATCATTTATATAGTGTTTCAAAAGAGTCATGTTAACCTTGTTATGTTCAGGAATTAAATTATCTAAATGTATAAACAAAGATATACTGTGATTAAAATAAAATATTTATAGGGAAAATGTTCAAAGCTAAATGACCAAATACATTTTTTTTTTATAGAGGGGTTCAGGGTTTGGAGAGTATAATTCAAAATATTTTTCGGCAATGATGGGGACCAATTATGATTAGCTTCACGCAAAGTAATTATTGTCCTTGTTTTGATGAACTTCCTTCTTTCTAAAGTTAAATGATATACTGCTCCCATTATTGTCCTCACTAATTAATACCCCCTCATTGTAAATAACATGTTTAGTAGCTAACCTGATCTTGTGAAATTGATATTTATCCCCACAAATCTATAGTATTCCCACCACGATTTGCTTCCATACTGACAAAATTAGTTCCATTTCAAAAGTCTCTACCACTTTTTTGCCCAGATAACACATTATCTACATTTCAAAAGTCTCTACCTCTATTTTACCCAGATAACACATTATCTAGAAAGTATGATGTAAAACTTCTGAATGGGATAAAGTTAAACTTAATTGATTCATGGGCAGTGCTGTGACAGGAGTTCTCAAACTTCAGATAAAGTTTCTGGATATAAATGTTTTTAAATCCTCATTGAACACTGTGTGCTTAACTGTAGTACTCCAATGAAGGATATTTCCAATCTTCCACAGTATCTGAAAATGATTCCACTGAAAATTTGACATTCCATGAGAGGACAGGTAAACAATGCAATCAAATGACAATGAAATGCTTAAATTGATTCCCTTTTGGAAAATTTTCATGTGTTGCCAATGAACGGCAATACTGATTAAGTGACCATGCAATATTGTAGGGTTACATGATATATCTTGCAATATAATATTTTTTATATAATAGAAAATAGCTGACTTCAGGATATGTACAGCAAAAACAATATATGCTATAATATTTATCAAAGATATTTTCTGTATGAATTTGAAATGTTTCAGTTATAAGAAATCTTATTTTTCTTTTCTTCGAATGAATTATATAATATTTCCTTTCCTTCCTAATTCATCTTGCATATATATCAGTATCGTAGCTTTTCTGTAGTTGAAATTTTCATTTCTCTTGGATTATTCTGTCAATGAAAATGGTACTAGCTAGGTACATCTAACGTCATTATTATACCACTTTTACTTGATATAGACAGGGGCATAATAACCATATAATAACCATTTTGTGTCCCCATCATGGGTATGCGTGTGTGCTTTTGCGTCTGTAGTGAAAAGCTTACAGTGTACAGAATATTTCATACTCCCTCAAGGATTTATTTCATATGCAGTTTCATAATGATTAGTTCTAAGGAGTGGTCATTACTTAAGATTATAAATGAACGAAAGGTCACACTTGACTACTTTTGCTGTAAAAACTTGCATACAGTTGTATGTAAATATTGCAATAATTTGTTTAATATTTGTAAAAGGTCAATTTTTATTACTGGATTATATGTTACTAGAATTGGTTTTTATCAAGGCTATAAAAGGACCCCAGTTTGAAATGAAAAGCTTGTGTACTGGTCAAGGGGTAGAAAGTATTACTATGTGAGCCCCCTCTCACTGTCTATGTCATATGTGTAGATTTATTAAAAGCTTTCACTTATGTAGTCAAATTTCTGCCTTGTCTCCTTGACTCCCTGTCAAAGATATATCGCAGCTTCCACAGTGTTCACTTAATTACCGTCATATTACAGCTCTTACAGGGATCATTTAACCAGTTTTCCAGTCATGTTGACAACCTGGCAAAAAAATGATATCTACATATAGCTTTCACTTACAGAAATGTTTTGCGCTGTAGAGCTATTTTTATGAAAAACATCATAGAAATTAGCACCAAAAAATGATCTAATCTAACATCTCCTGAACCCCTGGACTGGGGTAAAGATGGAGGTTTGATATCTATGTGAGTCTTTACTCACTTTGCTTTTATTGCAAATAGATGTGCAAATTTATTATGCCTGATAAAATGTATATTTTACACTGCTGATATGCAGCAGTGTAAGATTTAATAATGCCAGAATGTTGTGTAAAATCACTTGATTGAATAACCAGAAATTTTCATTTGTATAGGCATGTACCAATTAAGCAAGTTGACTATGCCAAAATTAATCTAGTATTTAGAATATAACTTTTAACATACCCAGTTGTGATTCTTTGAACAATAATAAAAAAAAAAGCAACTGAGCACTGCCCATACTTCCTAGATATGTTAGATATAATTAGAATTGAAGGATTGAGTTCGGTTCACTAGAGAGTGTTTGTCTACATTGGGAAGGACTATTTATGATATGTAAAATATATTAAATCAGAGTACCACCATAACTTTGTTCCCATTAGTGTTAGCTGGCTTTGACGTTAGGCTAAGAGTTCACCAGTGTTTTTTCAGTTGCTGTGATATTATGAGCATGATTTAAAAATGATTATTTCTTTTTGTGAATAATATTTGTTGTTGGTTATTGATGTTTGTATTATCCATTCTGTTTATGTGTATCCTTTTTCATTAATAATATATATATTTTTTTAATTTGAATAATTAGTTTGTTCTTTAAGTGGTTAACTGTAATGTAGTATTGTAGGGTGTGAGAAATTTTATTTTATTTCCTTTTACCTGCCACACTTCAGCTTTATATATATGTGTATATGATTTTCTTTACAATGCATGAAACTACATTTCTGCCAGTCAATACTAATAACTATAGCAAGACATAGTTGTCAAAAGAAGACTGATTATATTAAAAAATGTTTTGATTACAAAATAATGATTAATTGGTAAAAATACATTTCAATCTTGTCAAATTTTAACATTTATTGGACAAAATATTCTTTAAAATATGACTTAGAATTGTGTTTCTACCTCCTTAATTTGTATGGTTTGATTATCGGATGTATGATTATATTCAGTCATTATAATGTAAATTATTGGTAAATTTACCTGTAAAGCTATATGTAATCTGTGTATTTGACTTGTGCTTATTTGTTTACCAGTATAATTCCACTTGGTTGGTTTATTTCTACAGGCCTTGACCTGGACAGTATAGGTCAGCAGGCAGAGGAAATATTTGGAGGCAGGTAAGTTATCTCATGTTGGAAGAGTTATTCAGATTTCCCAACTCCTTGGAACTTCCATATTGGGGTTCTTGTGCACATTCAAATGTTCAAACCTCAGAAAAATACATTTATAGACTGCCTTTTTAATGAACTTAAACCATAAAACAGTTTTTTAATCTCTTTGATTTTAACTGATTTTATGTTCAGAGGTTTTCTTCAGAAATACCTTTACTGCATCCAATTTGCTTAAATACTTAAAGTTTCTATAAACACCAAAATAGCATGGGTATTTTTTTTGAAAGGCATCAGCGGGTAACAGAACAAAGGTTTATGTATTTACCTGGGTACTGTCTGTTTATAGGAAGGATTTAGTATTTTTTCTTTTCTACTCCTCATAGCTCTACAACAGCTGAGTTGGACTTAGATGGTCAAGGTGGAAAGATGTTTTTGAGGGTTCTGCTCAATCTAGTGATGCACAACTACCCTACTCTGGTGTCTGGTGCACTGCAACTCCTGTTTAGACATTTTAGTCAGAGACAAGAAGTTCTACAGGCCTTCAAACAGGTAACTACCCCACCCAGCTGGTATTTACTACAGGTCTTCAAACAGGTAACTACCCCACCCAGCTGGTATTGACTACAGGTCTTCAAACAGGTAACTACCTCACCCAGCTGGTATTTACTACATGTCTTCAAACAGATAACTACCCCACCCAGCTGGTATTTACTACAGGTCTTCAAACAGATAACTACCTCACCCAGCTGGTATTGACTACAGGTCTTCAAACAGATAACTATCCCACCCAACTGGTATTGACTACAGGTCTTCAAACAGGTAACTACCTCACCCAGCTGGTATTTACTATAGGTCTTCAAACAGGTAACTACTCCACCCAGCTGGTATTGACTACAGGTCTTCAAACAGATAACTATCCCACCCAACTGGTATTGACTACAGGTCTTCAAACAGGTAACTACCCCTCCCAGCTGGTATTTACTACAGGTCTTCAAACAGATAACTACCCCACCCAGCTGGTATTGACTACAGGTCTTCAAACAGGTAACTACCTCACCCAGCTGGTATTTACTATAGGTCTTCAAACAGGTAACTACCCCTCCCAGCTGGTATTTACTACAGGCTTTCAAACAGATAACTACCCCACCCAGCTGGTATTTACTACAGGTCTTCAAACAAGTAACTACCCCACCCAGCTGGTATTTACTACAGGTCTTCAAACAGGTAACTACCCCACCCAGCTGGTATTGACTACAGGTCTTCAAACAGGTAACTACCTCACCCAGCTGGTATTGACTACAGGTCTTCAAACAGGTAACTACCCCACCCAGCTGGTATTTACTACAGGTCTTCTAACAGGTAACTACCTCACCCAGCTGGTATTTACTATAGGTCTTCAAACAGGTAACTACCCCTCCCAGCTGGTATTTACTACAGGCTTTCAAACAGGTAACTACCCCACCCAGCTGGTATTTACTACAGGTCTTCAAACAGGTAACTACCCCACCCAGCTGGTATTGACTACAGGTCTTCAAACAAGTAACTACCCCACCCAGCTGGTATTTACTACAGGTCTTCAAACAGGTAACTACCCCACCCAGCTGGTATTGACTAGAGGTCTTCAAACAGGTAACTACCTCACCCAGCTGGTATTGACTACAGGTTTTCAAACAGGTAACTACCCCACGCAGCTGGTATTTACTACAGGTCTTCAAACAGGTAACTACCCCACCCAGCTGGTATTTACTACAGGTCTTCAAACAGATAACTACCCCACCCAACTGGTATTTACTATAGGTCTTCAAACAGGTAAGAACCCCACCCAGCTGGTATTTACTGCAGGCCTTCAAACAGGTAACTACCCCACCCAGCTGGTATTTACTACAGGTTTTCAAACAGGTAACTACCCCACCCAGCTGGTATTGACTACAGGTCTTCAAACAGGTAACTACCTCACCCAGCTGGTATTGACTACAGGTCTTCAAACAGGTAACTACCCCACCCAGCTGGTATTTACTACAGGTCTTCAAACAGATAACTACCCCACCCAACTGGTATTTACTACAGGTTTTCAAACAGGTAAGAACCCCACCCAGCTGGTATTTACTACAGGTCTTCAAACAGGTAACTACCCCACCCAGCTGGTATTGACTACAGGTCTTCAAACAGGTAACTACCCCACCCAGCTGGTATTTACTACAGGTCTTCAAACAGATAACTACCCCACCCAGCTGGTATTTACTACAGGTCTTCAAACAGATAACTACCCCACCCAGCTGGTATTTACTACATGTCTTCAATAAGGTAACTACCCCACCCAGCTGGTATTTACTACATGTCTTCAAACAGATAACTACCTCACCCAGCTGGTATTTACTACAGGTGTTCAAACAGGTAACTATCCCACCCAGCTGGTATTTACTACAGGCCTTCAAACAGGTAACTACCCCACCCAGCTGGTATTGACTACAGGTCTTCAAACAGATAAGAACCCCACCCAGCTGGTATTTACTACAGGTCTTCTAACAGGTAACTATCCCACCCCAGCTGGTATTTACTACAGGTCTTCAAACAGATAACTACCTCACCCAGCTGGTATTGACTACAGGTCTTCAAACAGATAACTACCCCACCAAGCTGGTATTTACTACAGGTCTTCAAACAAGTAACTACCCCACCAAGCTGGTATTTACTACAGGCTTTCAAACAGGTAACTACCCCACCCAGCTGGTATTTACTACAGGCCTTCAAACAGGTAACTACCCCACCTAGCTGGTATTTACTACAGGTCTTCAAAACAGGCAACTACCCCTCCCAGCAGGTATTTACTACAGGCCTTCAAACAGGTAACTACCCCACCTAGCTGGTATTTACTACAGGTCTTCAAACAGATAACTACCCCACCCAGCTGGTATTGACTACAGGTTTTCAAACAGGTAACTACCCCACCCAGCTGGTATTTACTATAGGTCTTCAAACAGGTAAGAACCCCACCCAGCTGGTATTGACTACATGTCTTCAATAAGGTAACTACCCCACCCAGCTGGTATTTACTACAGGTCTTCAAACAGATAACTACCCCTCCCAGCTGGTATTTACTATAGGTCTTCAAACAGGTAACTACCCCTCCCAGCTGGTATTTACTACAGGTCTTCAAACAGATAACTACCCTTCCCAGCTGGTATTTACTACAGGTCTTCAAACAGATAACTACCCTTCCCAGCTGGTATTTACTACAGGTCTTCTAACAGATAACTACCCTTCCCAGCTGGTATTTACTACAGGTCTTCAAACAGGTAACTACCCCTCCCAGCTGGTATTTACTACAGATCTTCAAACAGGTAACTACCCCACCCAGCTGGTATTTACTACAGGTCTTCAAACAGGTAACTACCCCACCCAGCTGGTATTTACTACAGGTCTTCAAACAGGTAACTACTCCACCCAGCTGGTATTTACTACAGGTCTTCAAACAGGTAACTACCCCTCCCAGCTGGTATTTACTACAGGCCTTCAACAGGTAACTACCCCTCCCAGCTGGTATTGACTACAGGTCTTCAAACAGGTAACTACCCCACCCAACTGGTATTTACTACAGGTTTTCAAACAGGTAAGAACCCCACCCAGCTGGTATTTACTACAGGTCTTCAAACAGGTAACTACCCCTCCCAGCTGGTATTTACTTCAGGCCTTCAAACAGGTAACTACCCCACCCAGCTGGTATTTACTTCAGGCCTTCAAACAGGTAACTACCCTTCCCCATCCCCTCAAACTGGTACTACCCGACCGTTTTGTCTGGTGCCCTGTAATATAACCAGAGGCGTGAAGTGTTGCAGGCCTTCAAACAGATGACATCAATCTAATCCAACTCAGATTCTCCGCATTCTGTTTTAGTGAATTTGCAAGCCCAGTTCTTGCTACATTGGTTTACTTTGCTGTTTTTTTAGGTCCAGCTGCTCGTAACAGCTGCTGATGTGGAGAACTACAAACAGATCAAGACTGACCTGGAAGACTTAAGGAATCTGGTGGAGAAGTCAGAACTCTGGGTTTTCAAGTCCAAATCTGTCCCTGATACACCTAAACCAAAGAAGAAGACAAGCGAGTCAGATGGGGGTGACAAGGTCCTGTCTTTAACAGATTTGTCCTGTATTATAATGATAATCATGATAACTTGCTGTCCTTAAGTCTGTGTTGATACTTGTAACCTTATACTTCTCTTGCTATCCTACTTCATCCTCTTGAAATATTTTTAGAGTGCCTTAATATTACCGTTAGACATTTGCAGGATTGTAATATTCTAGTCGTAAATTTTCCATATTGTAATTTTGCTGTTAATGTTAAAGTTAACATTTTAAAATCAGTCCATCACATATAGTAATAACTTTTTTTGCTTGTTCTGTTTCTTGTATGGATATTTCACATTATATAAAACAGCCGAAGTATTATTTGAAGATATTTGAAGATATTTGAATTCACTTTCTCAATACTAGGGAATTAAATCTCATCAACCTGGTACAGGCAAGAGTATATCAATGTTAACCCAATCATCTATCAAGCGATTGTATGTTTAATTTGATGAAGTTAGACAACACTATTAAATATTTCAGGTACAATGATAATTATGTGTCAATGTTATGATGCCCATTATTATACAGAGTGTTCACTTGTATGGTTAATTTTTGTTTCCAGGAGGATAAGGAAGGAAAGGAGGGAAAGAAGAAAGCAAAAGCACAGCCATCAATTTGGGTAGTCCATTTACAGATATATTCATTTAAATCTGTTTAGGAGAAACATACCTTACAATTAACGTAGTTCAAAATGAAAATGGTTAATATATTATTTCCTATATAGGAAACACAAGAAATTTGATAAACTAGAATTATTATCAAATTAAAAAGAAATGAAAGAATGAAAACATATTTTGTGTTAAAACATTTAAGTTTCAAAAAATTGTTATTTTCCATACAAAATTGTTTAAATTTTGTTGTCTTTTCAGAATATATCTAAGGATCAAGGCTCTGCAATAGATCTAGAACTAGGTCCTTCTATAGATGAACAGGCTAGCAAAAACTACAAACGTATCAAAGAGGTAAGGTGACACTACAAATATCCAGGCCCTATGGATTGGATATTGTCAGATGTAAAGGTAAATAAAAATGTAACTTAATCGTAATTTGTCCTCCTTGGATATTCTATTTCTCTCATTAAGCACAACATATAAAGATGGCACAATGTGAGGCTGAATGAGGTTATATCACAGTTCAGTTATCAAAAAATAAGCCATAGATCTGCTGAGGTGAATCAAAGAGTAACTATTAACTTATGTTTAGAAATCTAACACATTTTTGGGAGGGAATCCATATTGATTCTGCAGGGTAATTCATTTTTTCAATTCTGCATGTTTTGATTTTAAATTTGACTTGTATTTTGTATCAAGAAGCCCACAAATTCTACATGTTGCTGGGATAGATATTGATAAATGTTCAAAAGTTGTGTTTGTTTTTCACAGATTTTACAGAGGCTGACCAAGTTGTGTGTACAGAATACAAGTGAACCTGGTGTAAGGAAAGCTCGACGACATGAACAACGCTTGCTGAGAAACATGAGTGCTCACTCTGCCATACTTGAACTTTTACAGATACCCTATGAACAGGTGCAGATAAAAAAAATGTATCATAACGATTTCAAATGGTCAGAAAATTTGTTTCTGATCATTAAATGTTTTACATCTGATTCAGTTTAATCTTAATTAGTGAATAGCTCAATTGATTTTTATGTCAAATATGTATAATATTACTTGTTAAAGTACATATTGAAACTGTGAAGATCATGTAGATTTCAACTTTAAAATCTGTTGCTAATGCCAGAATTAAGTATAATTATAATTATTAGAATGTTTACATCTAGACGATGTATCGTCATCTTTAAAAATGTAAAAAGTAAAATTCTGTTTCTTATCACAGAATGAAGATACACGGATGCACGAAATCATGCGACTGGCTCATGAATTTCTGCAGAGTTTCTGCCTGAGTAACCCTCAGAACCAGGGTCTGTTACACCAGAGCCTTGATCTCTTCCTTACCCCAGGGGTATGTAACTTTGTCACTTCCTCACCCTAAAGATATGTAATTTGGTCAATTCTTCATCCTGAGGTATATGTAACACTGAAAATAACAGTTTTAAGCACATGGGTATAACTTTGTGAGTCCATATAAACTTTTAAAGTCACCTGAGACAAAGTCTTAAGTAACCTATTCTTATCGCCTTTTGTCTGTCGTCGTACGTCGTCCGTCCATGAACAATTTACATTTTCGTCGTCTTCTCCAAAACCGCTGAATCAAATTAAATGAAATTAGGAAACTTCCATGGCCAATGGTCAACTGAAATTGAGAATTATAAGGTCTATCCCCAAGGGGCTTATGGTTGGGACCAAAAGGGGTCAAACCAGCTGAAATTTCAAAAATTTATCACAACTCAAATCAGGTAGAATCAAATACTTTTCATAGAAGGAATCAAGGGTCTTATGGTGCTTTACCAGAATTGTGAATTTCACGACTGGGGTTTCACATATGCCCCTGGGGTTGGGGTAAACTTTACTGTAGTTTATAGAGGGAAATCACATTTTTGACTTATCATTTGTTTGATTTCTATTGGAATTCATTCTAACTTGGTTAACATTATCAGCATTGGATGACAGCTTGATGGTATGCACATGTTGGCCCTGACTGACCCCCAGGGGCTTATGGACAGGACCAAAAAGTGTCAAATTTACTGAAATTTTTCAAAACTCAGGTGACTGTAAAGGTCCTTGGGCCTCTTGATTCTTTTCGTTTTGACTGTTAACCATTCAGTGCATGTGTTGTCTAGGCTTCAACACTTAACCCTGTTTTACAGAAGCTAAATTACCAACTGTGACTCATCCTGATCTAAAGCACTCCTCCAAGGCTGAAACCATGTCCTCCTCATTGTATATATATTAATTAACAGCGTAGTTCAATGCAAAACATGTATCGCTTTTATCAGCTAAATATAACTAAGTAGGTTCCTGCACTAGCTTGAACCATATTGATTACTAGATTACTATTGACTGTTTGCAGCTATTGGAGGCCCGGACAATGCAGGCAATATTCCAGGACAACCTAAACCTGTGTACTGAGGTACAGGATAGAGTGATTCAACATTTTGTCCACTGTATAGAGACCCATGGTAGACATGTGCCATACCTGAAGTTTCTACAGACACTTGTCAAGACTGAGGGAGAGTACATTAAGAAGTGTCAGGATATTGTTATGGCAGAGGTGAACACTACATTGTTTTATATTCTCTTTGTTAGGAATATAGACTGATTAGATGAATTAGAAACTGTTAAAATGAATTTTGACTCATTTAGGAACTAATTGACTTTTCATAATACAATTTCTTAGTTTATGTTTAGTTTTCTGTTATACATTATGTAAATGATCAGGTTTGTCGTGAAAGATTTTCAAAAAGTTAATGTAACATGTAATAGATATTCTGACTGAATATGGTGTCCACAAATATATTTGTTATACTAGTTAACAGAAGTAAGTTGTGTGAATGTAATTTAAAAGTGTATGTTTGAAGTGGAAGAAACTTCAAAGGTAAATGTTCCTGTACTTGTTTGTGATAGTTGGTGAATGCGGGTGAGGAAGTCCTGTTGTTTTACAATGACCGAACATCATTTGGAGCATTTCTGGAACTGATGAAATCTGAACGGTTCAGGACAGACCAGATGAGCCCTCTGGTCTACCACATCAACCTGGTGCAGCTATTGGCCTTGTGTACCGAGGGCAAGAATGTGTACACTGAGATAAAATGTCACTCCCTCCTCCCACTTGATGACATTGTCAGGGTTGTCACTGACAAAGATTGTATTCCAGAGGTAAACTTTGTACATCAGTTAATTTAGATTCTTTTGGTTGTAATTATCTTTATTGAGTGTGCCCTGTCAGGGCTGTCAGTAGACTATATCCCTGGTAATTCCTTGAAATTAACTATATTATATCATTAGTGACAGGACTATTTTCTACATGTAGCTTTTTACAGTGTCGTCTAATTATGCATTTACTTGTTTTCCATGGCATTAACTACAGGTACTCAATAGATCAAAGGTCAAAGTTATCAATAATAACTGACCGAATCATGGGTTTATTTCTCACAACTCATGACTTGATATTCCTTCCAGATACTTGTTGGAATTCTTATTTTGACTTGAATACTATTGATTGTTTCAGGTGAAAAGTGCCTACATCAACTTCCTGAATCACTGTTATATTGATACAGAGGTGGAAATGAAGGAAATCTACACAAGTAACCACATGTGGACACTATTTGAGAACTTCCTGACTGATATGGGCACAGTATGTGATGCTTTATATAATTTATTTATGATAAAGAATTTTGTTATGATATATTAAATCTTTGTTTTATTAATGCAGATATCATTATAGACTTTTGCAGGAGAGAGTTGAACCATAACTTATTGATTACTATCTAAACCAATAAAAGTATAAACTGCTGGGGCTAAAATATTATGTTTTGTTGAAAATATCCAAAGAATTCAAAATATGTGATCTTTTATCTGATTGATGTAACTGATTTTAAAGTGAACAAGTTGAAAATTTTACTTTTAATTTCATTCTTATTCTGCTGATCAAAGGAATAGATAGTTAATGGAAACTTATCATATATCGGGAAATTTTCACATATATCGGGAAATTTTCACCAATTTCACTTCGAAGTATTTGAACCTTGTTAAAGATGCATTCCCATTAATTGCCAGGTGTCAACTGCCACCCATGACCGGCGCCATGCGGACACAGTATTAGAAAGTTACGTGACGGAGATAGTGATGAATGTGATCCATACTTTCTTCAGTTCACCATTCTCCGACCAAACCACCCACCTACAGGTAGATCCATAAAGCATCATTCCAAATTCCTGTCTAATTAGAAACACTCTTCTGCTTTGCTTTCTTACCTAGAGATGTTGCAGTGAACAACATATTAATTATCAACTGGGTCATATCAGAATGAAAGACCTGGTAGGCAAAAAATTAAGAAATACTGTAACAATTTATTTTTCAACCATGCATATATAGGATTATGGAAAGAATGGACAAACACCATGTGAAGATCACAAAAGAAAATGACATGATTTGTTAGAGATGATGTATAACTATAAATCTCCATTTATATATTTGTTTATGGTTGTTGAGCAATAATTTTGTTGATAAAAAAGTAAGTGTATGTGAGTCTTTTACAAGATCTTGTACAGGATATGGTTTCATAGATATAGATGGCACTTACCAGGTTAAGTGCCAAGTGTTCCACTGTATATGGTCTTGTACAAGGTACATTTTATGGTGCAATGGAGTTTTGTATATCGATTAAGATTTTGTACAGCCACTGCAGTCATTGGAGACATTCTGATATGATCCAGTCATGTCTTTGCTGTTCATACATAAGGTGGAGGAACCACACCAGAAGATTGAAGTAGACCACATATTGAGTGTTAGATATAACAACATGTTGGTCTATACACTAATTGTTTGGTGACTTGTAGGTCACCCGTTAGAACGGCTGTGTTACAGCTGCATTAGACTGGCCTCAACTGAGTGCTAAGAATGCTGCGTGCTGAATTTGCTCTCAGCTTTGGCAGCATGGAATATATCCTAGAAAATTTGAGGTTGCTCAAGGTTGGACTTTTCTGTAAATAACTTTATAATCAACAGTGAAATTTGAGTGAAAAATTAGTAAAGCTATTTATGTTGAATTGAAATAGCATTAGGACTTTTAACAGTGTGTTATTGCATATTTGAATAGACTTTGTCTCCAAAAATATTACAAATAATTTCTTGTAGAAACTCTAGACAGATTCTTAGTTAACAAGTAGTCTTTGACAAGCACTTCATAACACAATGTATTAATTTAATAGAAAAAAAATTTCATATCATGTATCTATTTCTTTAGGTAAATTCTACTTTAGGTTGATAATTTATTGTGCACTTCTAATTTATTGTGCACTTCTAACCAATTAATTTTGCATGATCTTGCTATCACAGAATTATTAATTTTTTTTTATAAATTTTATCTCATTGTTCATTATGAATTATTGAAACATACAAAGAAATTTGAAAAATAATGGTGTAACCAGAAAGAAGAATATTAGTTACCAGCCCTCAGCTAGATATATAAAAGGATAAGTAATTGGCTGTTCTATCAAGTGAGTGATACCAAACAGATAGACATGTTCAATTATGAATTATGTTCAGAAGTATTGTATATAGCTGTTCCATCAAATGATAAAGGATAAAAATGATGTAACCAGCTGTTTTATCAGTTAGTGATACCCAGCCAATAGACAAGTTATGTAAATAGCTGTTCCATTAAGTGAGTGATACCCAATAGGTAAATGTATTGATAAGGATGCTTTTCTAGCTGTGTAATAGATAGATATATTAAAGGATGTGTATCTCCACCAAACAGATGTGATAAATGATGTGTAATCAAGTTGTATTGGTACCGCGCCTTTCAGACAGTATCTGATTTAACCTATTATTTTTCTGTTCCATTTGTAGAACAAAGTAAGTCTGCCTGATCTGTCACGGTGTTGTGTGGTTTATTTGACAATTCCAGCATTTCTTTTGCATTATTGCCAATATATATTCTCCCATTTACAGAATATTTGTGTTTTGCCCCTCTGCCTCCTAACTTCCCTTTAGATTTTAATGCACCCATTCTTTAAAAAAATTGTATGTTTTTTGTTCTGGATTACAGGAATACAACATGAAACTAAAGGTTACTTGAGTGCTTGTTTTAATTTTATTGATGATACAAATTAAAAACACGGTTTAATTTATTTGTGGTTCCTATATAATAATGGTTGAGGGATATCTTGTGTTGATGACCAGAACCTCTAGAGACCCTAACTACTGTAACAGTGTGTTGTGTGCTGATGTCTGATTTCACACGAAGACATACAGACTTTTATTCTGTATTGTCTTTTTTCAACCTTGCATTAAAACTTTTAAACCCAAAGAAAATATGAAAAAAAGAAAACTGTTTAATTGATGCCACATATGGGCAATGTAAGGATGAGACCTGCATTTTCCTCAAGAGATTGGCCTGTAAACTGGCATTAAAGCAGCATAGTTATGATATTTAAGTAAACGATTGCATTAGCATTGGTAAAAAAAACATTAGTCTATACTTTAAAAGATCACAAGTTTCTATTTAATGAGATTCATGAAAGGAGTCTTCAAGATTTTTTTTTATTTTACTTATAACCTGTGGCCAGTTAATGTGAGAAACCTAGAATAAATTTCCTAAATCATTTATTTTTCATCACAAGATCTAATTGATTTGCAATGATTACCATTTCATAACATCAAAATAGGCCACATTACTTGACAATATAGTATTATGACATGGGCCCTGGCATATATTCATTGAATCACATGGTAGTCATGTGATAAATATTCATGTGATAGATACCCATGCTTTGTTAGCATGTCCATCTTGGTCATATATAAGCTAGGCATGGAGTTCAGTTTTGGAGTTTGTGGATATTTAGATAACCTTTACCAAATTTTAGTACTAATTTTACTCTTAGTGAATGCTTGGTTCTTAACATTCTCAGCAAACACTACTGTGATATTTACTTGTCACATTACTGTATGTTAATGGTTATATATCTCATGTACCGGTACATTTTAGCATTTCATAATGATAAATTCATGATTAGTTATTTATAACTTAATTTAATCTTTTGTGAGTTTATTTTTTCAATTAAGGTCCTATACATGTATATGACTTCCACAATGATCATGTCAGGGTATCGGGCTGACCATCACTGCGCCATTGAAACGTTCTTTTTTAAGTACGCCGATGTGGCGCAGTTGTCTTCCTTCGTCATTTGTGTTTCTAAGCTATATATATATATAAAAAATTGCCTTTTATCTCGATATGTCCCCACATAGCTAGTTAGTTATAGCTTCAAGTACAGTAGATGGATATTTTTACAGAGAGAATGGCAGCATTACATTAAATAGATTTGCTTCTTTTTTATTGTGTTATGTGTTTTGATTAGCATACATAATGCATTGTTGTTGTTATTGATTTCAACTTTTCTATTGAAATGCATAAATATATTACTATTATTAATAGTTTGTAGTTTTAAGATATGATATCTTTGTTTTTTATTCCTTTTCAAACAATCCATAGCCTTTTTATTTTAACATTGTGATCAGTGAAATAACAAACAGAAATCATACATTCATTCGTAAATATTAAATTATTATAAATAGCTCTCTCATGATCTCTTGATATGTTTAATCTTGTCAATTTTTTACACAGTTGTCATTTTCGTAATTTTCAGACAAAAATCTTGTAGTATTTTTTTTTGTGTGTCTTCACACTTACTTTAACTATAAACCTGAGGATTCGATATATCAACCTGGTTCTATTACAAAACTGGAAAATTTAGTAATGTTTGGACAAATCTTTAAAGATCAACGATTTTGGTAGTCCACACACAGAAATGTGCCTATAACTGTTTACAGTATGGAGATGTACTTTCTTCATAAATACTTGCTATCCTCCTGGAAGGCATTTTTGGTGTATTAGCTATTTACCTGTTTATGGATGCATTCTTCCATCAACATGTCCTATGTTTTAGTCAACATGTTATAGGTGTTACTGGTTGAAGTAAAGTGCCAGTTAAGTCTGCCATGATCACAATATCATAATCATTATACTAAATGTGTAAGCAGTTTCATCCTAAATGAGCAAAGAATTGAAGTATGTTGATAGACAAAGGTAAAGTCGGTAAGCAACTTGCCTTTAATTCATGTCGATAGATATTCTCATGACAAACTTCACACTAGCAAGAGCTTCGTGTGAAGCCAGTGTGCAATCAGTGCCATTTTGACTGAGTGAATAGACAGATCACAGGATGGCTAAATTTAGCAAAATTTTGATAAAAACACTGTCTACTGATTTGGAAACAATGGCAGTGGTCAAAATACTGGAAGGAATTATGAAATAATATTCAAATTCAGGCTCTTCTCCCTGGAGACAATAAATGACTTTAAAATAAGGGAGATTTTGTCTCACACCAGGAGGTATGGCATGTATGATGTTAGTTAACGTCTTGGGTAAAAAGATTGATTTTGGATTTGATTTTTCGAAGCTCAAAAAATCACTGTTGCCAAGCATACTATTTTCCATATCCTCTTCCTTGTATATTTCTTTGCCATCTCTCACAAATTTAATGATGCCCGAGAACTTTGTTGCTTAATTAGTAGTGTTAATGCAGGCACCCTGTCTACAACAGAATCATGTGTTTACATCTACCATTGTCTCTTTTTACTAGTCCAGACAGCCAGTGTTTGTGCGACTACTACAAGGGGCGTTCCGTGTATCTCACTGCAAGTGGCTTTCAGGCACACAGAAATTCCATGTGGAGACATGCATCAAAACGTTGGCAGATATAGGTAAGGCAAAGACTCTTAATTGGTGTCAGGTGTGTTTTCTATTTTTGCTTAAGGAACGATTATAACAAATAATGATAATAAAAAAAAAAGAGATTCGATCCATTTTGTTGTATGACAACATATTTTCACTATAAGAATTTATACTCAATTTTTTAAAAGTTTTGTGCAAACATAAATGTATTTAGATAAATGGCTTTTAGAATGGAGCTCTTATTTAATGTTGTTAAATCCTCATACAGATGACGTAATTCACAGTACCTTTTCAAGAGTAGTATTATCCCTTTATGACAAAGTCATGTCATACATATTTCTGCCCTTCGTCGGCACTTTAGCGACATAATTTTGAATGGGATTTCAATCAATCATTATACATGGTCAAATATGAGTATACGTATTTCAGGGTGCCAATGTCAAGGACAAGTTTATTGTTAGTATTTATAGGAAATAATTGTCAGCAGTCCAGAAGTATTAAAAGAATTTCAAAGAGTGCAGGGTGCCAAGACCAAGGACAAGGTCCCCTCAGGGAACTTCATTTTTAAACAGGTTTTGATGAAAATATCTCTAACATTTTGTCCTCAAGAGTTAATGCAGGATATCTCAGCAGGTATACTTAGCTCACGAGAAGATTTGTACATGTATCTCTGTGGCTGAGTGGTTAAGGTGTCCCAACACTTTATCACTAGCCCTCCACCTCTGGGTCACGAGTTCGAATCCCACGTGGGGCAGTTACCTCCAAAACCAGGCACGTCCTTCAATGACCCTGGCTGTTAAAAGGACGTTAAACAAAATAAACTAACTTAACTATACTAAACTTGTATCATATGTGATACCTTGTTTGTTTTGTTTCATAAACTGGATAAATATTTTGTATTCAGGGAAACCTTTAATACAGCCATAGAAGGGAATGCCCTTTTTTTGTTACTGTAGAAACTGTATTTTATTTACAGCTAAGATGCGAGGGATAGCCATTCCTGTCGATCTAGACAGTCAGGTCAACCTTTTGTTTGAGAAAAATCAGAAGACACAAAACACAGCCATGAGGTGGAAGACTGTAGGGCTGATGAAGAGAGAGTCCATTCCATCCATCTCTCGTGACTACCGCAATATTATAGAGGGCCTTCAGGTATGTGCAACAACCTCTCAAAACGTTGAACAAGGGACATATTAGTAAGACAAAGGGATTCCTGTGGACATTCAATCCAGTCTTTTACAGTGTAAAGCTGGCAGGGATGGAAGAGGGCTTTCATACATCTGTTGATATAGAACATTTATTGTCACATTTTTAATACCCTTGTCCTAAAGCTCCCTCCAATTACCTCTCATTGTTATAATAGCACTGCATCTGTCAGTCAGTTTCTCTGTAGAAATAATGTCTCAGTAATGATTAAACATATTTCTAATTCAGTATAAATCGTATTAGATAGCCATAAAAGAATTGTAATGGAGTTATTATAATTTACTTTTGTCAGTTTAAATGAAATACATGTTGATTAAAGAGGTCCTGATGTGTCTATTTAATTTTGTAACCATGCTGCTTGATAAAATGAGGCATATATTTAGAAATTTTAGAATAATTTGTTAATAGATATTAGAATAAACATAAAATAAAAACACATTTTCTTGTGGTTGAAATATGCTAATATAAGGTAAATTAATGATAACTCATTATTTTAACTTTAAACTTAGATATCTTTAAATTAAAGGATTTGATTATTTTTATCATCTTCTAGGAAATTGTGGATCTGCTGGAAGATCAGTTACGGCCATTGGTCCAGGCAGAGTTGTCTGTCCTTGTTGATGTTCTTCACTGTCCCGAGCAGCTTTTCCCTCCGGGAACACAGTGTGAAATTGGAGGATTCATATCCAGGTAGGAGAAGCAAAATTCTGTCCAAAAAAATTGGAATTTGATAAGGTTTGTTCAGTATTTCAGTTTATTAAATGTTTAGCTACCATGTTTTAATTCTGTAAATGCTTGAATACAATGGAGGAAAGATGATATTTGAGATTATTTCCAACCTAAAGGGTCAGTCGGGAATCATCCAGATTAAGTTAAACTTATTTCAGCTATCAAAGCTTTAACAATGATACAAATTAACTTGGTGTTCAGATGTCTTAAAAGTTTCCACACAAATAAATAAACAGCAAATACTTCAGAATCTGTATAAGAATTTGTGAAACTCTGTATTGGAAAGAGAAGAATGTTTGTTATTTTGTAAACAGGCTGATAAAGCACACCGAGTGTCTGCTGGAAGAAAAAGAGGACAAACTGTGTATCAAGGTGCTACAGACACTTCGGGAGATGATGACAATTGACAATGAATATGGGGACAAGGTATGTTCCTCTTACATTTACTACACTGCTCCACAGTTACAGACCTCTTATAGGGGAGAGTTATCGACTTACATGCAAAGTCATCTAATATTTTATCATATTTTGTCATATTGAAAGAAGGTCTGTTTATTTGACCTACTGATAGCCCTATCACTCAGTCTTATGAAGGTTGAACATCCTTGATATAGTTTGACTCACAGTGGAGCATCCAGGGGGGTTTTCTAGAATATTGGCGTAATGTCTCTGCAGCATTTATAATGCAAAATTGTAAATTATAATACAGTTTACAAAACAGTGTTTTACTTCAATATGTTGGTAATACTCACAGATGACATTTTTTGTTCGCAATTGACCAATCTTAAACTTTTGTTAGTAATGAATTTTATCAAAAAAACCTCTTGTTTACACAATAACAGCAGATTTAGGTTTGACATTCACGTGACTGTATGTGACAACTGATCAATGTTTGTTGTACTACAGATGTTCTGTGTGTGAGAACATGTCCCTGGATGTTCCACTGTGATATCACTGCCATCATGCTGGCCAGTGCTGCTGCAATCTGGCACCACTAAGTTTTCACCTGTTTCTTGATAATGATTTCCTCATGACCGTTTCTCATACGATACTGTTTGTATCATGTTGCTGCACTTATTTAAGAAGGGCTACGGTGAAGCTGGTTTATTAGCATATGCTCTCGGTCCATTTATTCATTTATCATTAAAAATGAATTCATTGACTCAATCTACTATTATAAAACACCATTGGCTTTTTTTTTTTCAATATTAACCTGCCCCAGATATTGACCTAATTTGTGTGTCATATAACAAAAACAATTATATAACTTTGGTGGATGTTGTGGTTGAAATTACTTTTAACAGGACTGGCTATAATAATGCTGTCCTTCTGCTATCTATAGATAAAAATGAATATTGTGTCTCTAACAGGAGCAAATTTAATTTTAAAGGTCTCACTGCGCATTCTCGTCAATTTCTTAAACTAATTTGACACTACATGAACTTTTCCAACATCATGGTAAAAGTTACTTGTAGTTACTTAACCCTAAACCTAACCATCTTTTTAAATGCCTTCAATTTGGATATTTTGAAGTAAAATGGTAACAATAACTTATGATGGTAGTTTAACCTCATTGAATTGGTTTACTCATATTTTTCCCTGTCATCTTCATGGGTTTGGCTACTTGCACTAATTTGACCCAGATATGACCCCATTTGACCCTTGTTACTTCTTGTTTACTATGGCTTACTCAAGGTGGATGTGAAGGCTTTGGGTAAAAAGGATCTTGATGACCACAGAAGGGTAAGATATGCTGAACCTGTGTTATTAACAGTGGCCACGACCTGTCTACATTTCTGTATACCACACACACATCAACCAAGTCTGTAGTTCTGTCTAGATACACCTTTCATACCATCAACACTTCCTGCTTCTGCTTTCTTAAGATTTCTGATGATAATCAATGATTAGGCCACATCTATACTATTTGCAAGTTTGAACCTGTCAGTTTTGTTTTGGGGTTAGTTGGAATAATAGATGTGTTCAAAATGGGAAAGAGTTTCAAAAGTTACGGTAAAGTTGTAGACTTGGTTGATGTGTAACATGGTGATGGTACGCAGACGAAGCCGACATAGTATGACAAGGAAAGACATCACACCAAACTAGGCCTGACTTATACAAAAAGTATCTGGACACTTGACAAGTGTTCTCTACACTGAAGATTGTGTGGTGGACATCATTTGGACAAGCCACATCACTAAGAGGGAGTTGCTAACTAAGGTCATTCACAGGTCAAAGTTGGGTGGCAAGGTTGTGTGATTATGTTAAAGGTCATTTGAATGATACAGGTTGATAATGCAGTTTAAAGCCTAAAACAAAACAATGGAAGAACACAGATAAGGACAAGGTCATTTAGATGTCAGAAACGTAAAAGGTAAAACGTTAACTATGAATAAAGCTGATAAGGTCATATGGTATTTAAATCACTTCAGACTGTTGACAAGGTTTTATTAGAGAATAATTGAGAAAACCACAATAAGCAAGACAAGTAACAAGACTGTATTCGACAAAGAGAAGCATAGGATAAAATAAAATTGAGCTGGGGGTCAGGGCAGTTATGTTTTCAACTAAACAGATAAGCTAAGTAGAGGAAGTTCCTGGAGAATTGATGACTATATAGACTCTGTAGAGATCTAGTGACAAGAAGATTGATCCCCTATGTAGAGATCTAGTGACAAGAAGATTGATCCCCTATGTAGAGATCTAGTGACAAGAAGATTGATCCCCTATGTAGAGATCTAGTGACAAGAAGATTGATCCCCTATGTAGAGATCTAGTGACAAGAAGATTGATCCCCTATGTAGAGATCTAGTGACAAGAAGATTGATCCCCTAAATAACAAGGAAATGTAGAGGGTAAGGAAGACTTACTAGACAGAGGACATTCACAGTACGAAATATCAACAAAGGTCACGAAATAACTGCATGTGTAGAGCATTTTTGGTGGATCAGTTTAATATTCATGTAGGCTATGTGTGCAAGGATATCATTATGCTTCCATTTCTGGTGTAACAACTGAAGAGCCAGTCTTCTGTTTACTTTGTAATCTTACAATCATGGTACTCGCATGTTCTGCCCATTTAACCTTTAGAATTCATCAATACCAATACATTTGTATATCAATCATCGTAAAGAAAAACAAAATGAAATTCATTTACTCCAATCTTTATACCACTTGGTCTTGTATTTAAAAAAGCTCACTATGATAAAAACAAACCCTGTACTATATGGAACTTCAAGATAATCCCCATTAGATATAAAAATGTTTGGATCAAATTAACATTAATACTGGGCACATTTTGTATATGAACAAAGCTTGGCATACATAATAATCATTGAAGATGCTGTTTTATAGCATGTAATTATAAGCCATTCATTGTATTTAAGTATTTCATTGTAATATCTCGGTTCCACCAGAGCTAGAAGTACAATCATATTGAATTAAATGGGTGTTTAGTTCTTTTGTTTCCTTCCCACTTTAGACCTTTTTTGTCATTTATCATCTTTAGATTCTCTATACTTTTAGATGTATGTATGATATTAAACTGTTCCTTTTCAGTTTCATTTTTGTTCTTTTATTTTCTAAACTTTGGATTCCAGACTTTCATCCTGCTTTACATGTAGTTTTTATACTGTATTATATTATTGTATAAATTTTAATATGGACATTGAAATTTCAGCTTGTTTTGAAAATGAAATGGAGTTAAATTTGAAATAGATGAACTGCCTCAAACTGTGGGAAGGATTTAATCAAGATCTGTTTCAGAAAGAAATATATCATTCTAATAGGGTACAAATGTTGATTTTCAAGTAGCGTCACAATATCATTCCATGGTTGGTGTCATATCTAAATTTATTTCAAACAAAACAAAGTCAAAGATTAAAATTAATGAAGTTTTTGATACATAACACACCCACCAGGAGTACTTGTACTGGTTCCGAGATCCGAGAGACAACCTGGTACTAAGACCTCACTACCCACTAACAGCCTCTGATAAAGCTTAACAGTATCATAACCTGTTTCATATGTTTTATTACCTGCATCAGCTGTCTGTGTTACCCTGACTCTCCCAGGGTCATTAGTGCCAACAATGGAACAGGTATTGATGAATAGTTCCTCCCTTTGTATAGTGTAGTGTACTAATTAGTTAATCATTACATTCTAAAACTGTGGGCTGTGAAGTTTCACCTTCTCCCTTAGGTTTAGATCCATTTATATCTATTAACTTAATGATATCATCAAACTTTGAGCTCTATTTCATTAAACTATATACAGTATGTAGAAATATTTTCATTGTTTCAGGATGTTTATTTTGAGTGACGGGGCCAGTATTTATTTTTAGTTGTAAAATTTTAACTGTTAATCATTTAATATTTACCATCATGATCAGACTTAGTTGAAAGTACGCAATCTGGTATATAAAGCATGAAGATCTCTTGTCTCATCATCATGGGCTTAAAGTTTTATCTGCCCTTTCACCGTGATAAAATTCAATTTTATGTAACTATGGCAAGATTTCATTACCATTTAAGGTGTTATGTATTAGCAGTTACATTGAAAATGGTATCCTTAATACATTTATCAGCATTTTGTGGTTTAACCATTAGCCTGATCAATATTCATTTTATCATTACATTTAATGAAATATCCATTTACTAGTACTATTCGTCACAGTTGCATGAACTTTCAAATTTTATTTTAAAAATCTGTCTGATCTGATGTATTGATAAGTAAATGATCATGATCAAAACATTTTATTGGTCAAGAAACCAATTTATTACTAAATTTATATACCCTTGCATCCATTGTTCTGAACAAGGTAAACCATGAATGTGATAAAGAGATGAAAATATAACTTTTTTAAAACATGCTTTGTAAGGTATTAAGGAAACAAGCATGATAAGAGATATTTAAGCTTGATTAAATAATATACATCAATCAGATCATACATATTTTTGTCCTTGTTATTGTGACACCATTTTATTTTTCTGCATTAAGCCAGTTACATTTTCTAAGTGCTTCACTGAAAAGTGAATTCATTATTCATTACCATTTAATTATTCATGTCTTCAAAATAATGATAGATATGTATGATTTATTATGACTTAAAGAAAAATTATTGATGTTTATTTATTTCTAAGCTATGACAGCTTATCAACAAATTATCGAGTAACTATCAAGGTCAAAACAGGGGCAGAGCTGTTGAAACTTTTGGTAAAAACACGTTTGTGAGTAAGTTCTTAATTGCACAAATGGGTGTTACAACAGAGAATATAAATATTCAAGGAACCTACATGTATATGAATTTTAAAAGAAATTAAGAAAGTAAGGTGCTTATCATCTTGTTCCATTGATGACAATGATTGGTTTAACCCGACCCATTTTAGCGATTATTGATTCAGAGAAGAAAATTTTCAACTAGAGATTTTTCCATAGGGAAATATTCATTTTGAAATAAAAAGAAATTGTTAGCTTGAGGTTTTTTCCTAGAAAAGCATAATAGGTATTTTTTGGCATTATAGTTATTCATCTGAGAGAGATCAGTTTGTGATAATCTATACATCTCCATAGACAACATGTACAATGTACTATTGTAGGGCGAGGCACTGAGACACTGCCTGTTGACACGCTACTATGGCAAAGTTATACCACGCCTGCCTCGAGATGGTAGCCACAAGGCCCAGCAAGGCCGGTCAGGGAGTGACAGTTCTAAGAGTGCCGCAGGGAGCGAGAGTATCAATACCCTCCATGATGTACAGGTATTATGTTGTGTAAAATGGAAAGTTTCTCACATGCTTTTTGTTTTCTCAAGCTTCACCATTATATACATTCATGTGGAACTTGACAAAATATTGATATAAAGTAAAAGAATTTGAAATGAAGTCAGACTTGAAATTTATGATTACATGCTTTATTTTTCTTAACAAATTAACTATGAGGCTTAATTGTTTTGAATACATGTTAGTTGTTAATTAAGATTATGTACAAGCTAAAATTGATTTGGTGTTTAGTTTTCTGTGTTGTCATTACAGTGTCGCCTTGATAAAGAGGGAGCCAGTGACCTCATAGTGGATCTGATCATTAAGGATACCAGTAACAAAATTTTCCTGGAGACTGTTGAGCTGGGTATAGCTCTGTTGGAGGGTGGCAATGAGGAGATTCAGGTGAGGACATACATTTAACAGGGAAATCAATTAAAGGAGCCAATTAAGGGTTGTGGTATATATCACATACACAGTCAAACATATTAAACAAAGCAAGGTTGTGCTACATCCCACAGCCAAACACAAAATTTACTTCATTACAGGAATATAAAAAGGCACTACTCAACCATGAAGCATGAAGATTTATGTCAGTGGAAAAACTTAATACCTGAAGAATTTTTACAATTCAATCAACCAGATATAGAGTTCACACAATAAATAAAACAAGATGGACTCATTTAAATGTGCATAATAATGTTAACTCAACAGTTACTTTATGTATGGCCTCCTGTGTATGACCACTAAATACAGGTTTGATAAACATTACAGAAATCTATCTACACAAGACTGACATCAGATAAACAGTCCGAGGTATTCTTTAAAGTCTTCTACACCAAGATGTTCAATGCCCAGGAGGAGATTAAGGCCACTCAGACGGTCAATACTGGGGAGGGGGACAAACATTTGACCGACCACAAAGACACCCAGCCTCACGAACAGCTCAGCAACAGCAAGTCAGGCCGCAGTGGAGGTAAACAGGATTTCAATAGCATACCTTATGTTTCTGTTCTATATATAAGAAAAAAATGTAACAGATTTTATAATATTGTATGACAAAGGAACAAATATCATATTTGTGTTATCTCATTACCAAGATTTGTAGCAAAATATTTGCGAGAATAATATTTCAAAGGCTGACTGAAGACATTTGACTCATTGTCTTTAAATCACTACTAGTACCTAGTAAATTTTACTTCTAAAGGTAAGCGTTGTCAAACTCCCATTCATACATGTACTGATAAAAGAGGAAGATCCAAAGTAAAAACAACAAAAAATTTGTGATACATATGTAAAACTACAATGAGTGTTTTGCCGTCACTAAAAAAACTTGTGAGATATGCCCTTGGGCCCCTTATTTTGTTAATTACATTGTTGAATAGATTAAACTACTTGCATCCGTTCCCTGGTCCGTCAGTCCATAAACAATCCTAGTTATCACCTTTTCTTAAAAAGTACTGAAGGATATTCCTCAAACTTCATGTGTATGTTCTCCTTGGTCCCTAGTTGCGCCAATTCAATTTAGATTTTTGATCAGAAAACAAAATGGCCAACAGGTGGCCATCTTGGAATTTGAGATTTGAAGTTTGTTAAAACTATTTCTTGAAAAGCATTGAAGGGATATTCCTCAAACTACATGTGTAGGTTCCCCTTGTTTCCTAGATGTGCCAATTCAATTTAGATTTTTGATAAGAAAAACAAAATGGCCGACAGGTGACCATCTTGGATTTTGAGAAATTGAAGTTTGTTATAGCTATTTCATGAAAAGAACAGGAAGGATATTCCTGAAACTAACTGAAAAGTACTAGAGGGATATTCCTCAAGCTTCACATGTAGGTTGCACTTGTTTCTGAAAAGAGAAGATCAGTCTGACATAGAACCAATAAAGATCATTCAATGGTGGGCGCCAAGATCCCTCTGGGATCTCTTGTTATAAAGTTATGACATCAAAACGTGGAACTATGTAAACATATAACCAATATAGCACCAAAAATCTAGAGATGATTTTGATAAATTTATGTATTTTCATAATAATAGCAGGCTATAGGTATTCATCTGGTCGAGTGTATATCGTGACACATTTTGTAATATAATTAATATGTGTAAAGACGAACTTCCGTGACTGTTAAATTGTACATTTATATATCTATAGCATCTGTCACTATCAAAAATATCACTTTTCTGCAGAAATTGCCACAAAAATTATCACTTAATGTTAAGATCTGCCAAAGTTGTCTTTATGTAGCAGGTCATCTACAGAAGAATACATCAGAGACCAATCAACGGACGTCATCAGTGAAGGGAAGCCGGCTAGCTGTGAAGGTTCCAGTGAGACATGGCCGTGAGTATGAAAACGATGATGGTACCAGATCAGGACATGGCCCTACAGAGGAGGCAGTAGACAAACCCAACAAAAACAAGGACGAGAAGAAACTTACGCCACATGTAGTACTCATGAAACCAATTCTCCGATTTCTTCAGCTTCTCTGTGAAAACCATAACCATGATCTACAGGTTAGTTAGTTATAATCTAATATGTCACTACCGGTCTTTTCTCTTTAATATAATTGTAACTTTAATGATACATTCTGTTAAACTTGGTAGTGAAGGGTGGGTATGTGTGTTATTAGTCTCCTACCGATGAAAGACCATAATGTTGTTGGGTCAAGCTCAATGTTTAAATATCATTCCATTTTTAGAAAATCCAACTTTCTTTAAATATCATTAGTGTAATTGCTCTGGCTGGGAACATGTATTGCCTTAGCAATACTCTGTATGTTTGATTTGTCTTTATGTCAATCTGTCAGTTTAAAAAAAAATTGTGTTCAAAATACCTCATGAACTGGTGAACAGATTTCGTTCATAATTACACCACACTGTCATTACATCTTGCTCTTACACCTGAGAATGGGGATCATGAGTCAAGAAACTATGGTCAGCTTGGTGAGATGAAACCTAGCAATAGTTGAAGTCATATAATTTGTAAATCAGTAACTCACTTGGTTAGATTCTGAGTTTAGCTCCATTTCTGTCTAAATGAGAGCAGGCACGGGGCATTATATTCTGTAGCTGATCACCAATTCTGATTTACCATATTGCAGCTGAAAGCATTAGTTAAGCTGTTCCTGCAGTTAAAGAGTTCAATACAACCTGATAATATATTGCTGTATATGTTACAGAACTACCTGCGACATCAAGTCAACAACAAGACACCATATAACCTGGTGTGTGAAACACTTCAGTTCCTGGACTGTATCTGTGGCAGTACCACCGGGGGCCTAGGATTGTTAGGGCTCTACATCAACGAAAATAATGTTGGGCTCATCAACCAGGCACTCACCACCCTCACAGAATACTGTCAGGGACCCTGTCATGAAAACCAGGTAAAGGGATTCCTAGGGATCAAAGACTTAATAACCATATGCAGCAGACATTTAAAGGATTAGAGCTTTTCCATACAAACTTTCAGTGTTATTAGAAAGAACAATTTTAATAATCATATGGTAATTTTCTTTCAAAATATGTAATGTGTATCATTAATTCTCTTCTTCTAGTATCTACATTTTAAAATTACAGGAAGTAACCAATGTTATATTCCACTCACTAATTTTAAGACTCATTCTTTCTTTCAGAATGCAATTGCTATGCACGAAAGCAATGGAATAGATATCATCATTGACCTGCTCCTTAATGATATCAACCCACTGGGCAAGAACCGCATGGATCTGGTGTTAGAGCTTAAGGTATGTCACAGTCAGTCACAAAGGAAAGAAGTCAGTTTTTAACGCGTGTATACCCTCTTACCAATACCCTGCATCTTTTTCACCGGGTTATTATTAATTGCTTGGTAGTGTCTGGAGATATTCTGTCTCAAAGTAACTTCCTCAGCTGTAATATGACTGTTTTTGCATTATTATGAAGTGCACATATTGCATAAAAATGTAAATTGTGAAAATAAAATCAAAATTAATCAATTTATTCAATATTTTAAGGTCACCTGAAATAAAGTCTCAAGTTACCTCTTGCAATTGCCTTTTTTTCGCCGTTGTGTGTCGTCCGTCCATAAACAATTTACATTTTTTTTTATTTTTTCTCAATAAACAAGAGGCCCAAGGTCATGATGTTTTTCCAGTAGCATGCTGGAATGAAGGGCTACCAAGTTTGTTCAAATGAATGACCCTGGCTTATTTTCAAGGTCACAGGGGTCAAAAATGACTTAAAATCTTTAAACAACTTATATTCAATAACCAAGAGGCCCCGGGTCACGATATTTGGCCAGTAGCATGCTGACATGCAGGGCTACCAATTTTTTTCAAATTGATGAACTTTACCGTCTCCTCTCTATCCTTTCCCAAATAACAACACACATGCAAATCTTTAGTTTTTTCAAGGTTGCAGAGGTAAAATTTGTTATTATGACCGTGGTCTACTTGTATGGTCACCTGGGGGGGGGGCAAAATGGGTCAAATTGGCTGAAATTTATTACAACTCAGGTGACTGTCAAGTCCTATGGCAGTTACTTCCCCTCTGTGATTATTAAACTCAGATTTAAGCACAGATTGTACATTTATAATAATTTACATCATCAATTAAGTGTAGGATTAGCAGTGAGTTCAACCTCACTAGCTTACATCTTTATTTTTTGACCATTCATGACATTGTGCTCAAGTTAAATTAACTATAATAATCCTGTCAAATAAATCATGATTTATGAGTATTGTGATACATATATATGGATCACTGATGTAGAAAGGGACTTCTACTAATTAACAAATAGATGAACTAGCTAAAAGATACTCATACATAGTAAAACTAAATTCTTGATAATTTTTCTTTCTTTCAGAATAATGCTTCCAAACTTTTGCTTGCGGTTATGGAAAGTCGCCATGATAGTGAAAATGCAGAGAGAATTTTATACAACATGAACTGTAAACAGTTGGTAAGCTTCTTTGTTATATATACAAAGTGATAGTATAATAAACATATCACATTAAATCATCTCTAGATAGAAAGTATGGTTGCCCTTTCTGTTTAAAAAGTTTTAAAAGTGAAATGTCACAGTGAAGTTCAGTATACCGGGTACATTGATTGCATCAGTAAATTTGTGCAGATGCCCTGGTTTCTAAAAGTTTGCAAAACAAAAATTATTAGAAATTTGTTTTAATAAAATTGAATTTCATTATAAATACAAACTAAGAAGAAATGAAAGGGTTTGCCATATATAACTTAACATTTTAACATTCATTGACAAAACGAGAATATTTATATATCTAGATAGCTGTTCATTTTCAATTGGTTGAATTTCGCTATGAAATAATGCTAATTTAACATTTTTACATTCACAATGTCAAGACTACAACCTACTGCATACCCTGTATTTTATTATTGAGCAGAAAACTTGGAGCGCAAATGATAAATGCAAAGTATCCACTACATATTACCATTGGTGTCTCTTAACTGTATTAGATGTGAGAGTATGATGTACATTACTAGTATTGTTCATCTAAGTAATTACCTATTAGAAACTATTTGCCAAAGTCGTGTAAGAGAACTACACTAATTACTGATGGAACAATCTTACTGTATATTTCTACATAAAGAACAATAGGTTTTACTATTGAGCTGCTATGGCGGTTAGATCAGACGGAGGTGTGCAGTGAGGTGAAACCATTGTGAAGGTCACAAGGCCGGGTCTGCATGTTATAGGAATCAAGTGCATCATGGTCACAGTTTTCCTAAGTTCTCAACACAGCTGTTAAGTTGGTCCTCCGTTCATTTGCTTTTCCATGTCCTCCACATAAATTTATGTTATTTAAATCTCCGGACAAAATTGTGATATCATGAAAGCAACATGAAGACATACCAAGAGTCTGGCCCATACTCAGGAATCAGCATTAAAATTTTCTTTTGTTACAGTAAAAATTTTCTTAGACAAACAGATTTCATACAAATTTCTGTTTATTACAAAGTAAATTTAAGTCACCAAATTTGGCTCATACTTATTTATTTCTAAATCCTGTAACCAAATTTTGGATTTAATAAAAATCAACAAAAAAAAAAAAAAAAAAAAAGAGGGAGAGATAAAGAGCATTTTTAAGGCTTGTGTCTTGGTCTGTAGATTTGATATAACATTGACAGAGATACTAAAATGTGGAAAATGAGACTTAGAGTTTATTATTGAGAGACTTTTAACATTGAATTATGTTTTCCCACCTTTCGTGTGAATACCTCCCACCTTCGGTCACGTAACACTAGACCTTACACAACATGATTTGACGCTGTGATTACTGTATTGACAGGTTGAAGCTTTGGGACATGTCTTTAAGCAGGCATTAGAGAGAGGAATTATTGATTTACGAAAGGTTTTATAATAACTCCTTATTGAAGTGTTGTATCCGACTGCGCATGTGGTGACTTGCATGTCTCCTGTATACATCATTATAGGTGCAATCTCCTGTGATGGATACATCGTCTTTCCTTTCTGATACTTGGTAGAAAGTATCATTCATAAAAGAAAATGGATCATTGACTTTCATTTTGTTCCTTTTGCTGAATTTAGAAAAAAATTGTTTTGCTTTTAGAAAATCTGGTGTTCCATATCAATGTGAGATGTGTAGATTTAGTTTATATGTATTATTTTTTTTTATAATTTTTATGTCTGTTTTCTTTCAAAGTCATTATATCACATGAACATTATGCTATATTGATATTTCATTCATGTAGAATAGTTAACAATTTTGTTTGGTATGATTATTTTAATGTATTCAACTCAGATGGATTTTGTAAATTTTATTAAGTTTGGTAGGTTATAAAAAGGGGAAGAGGGCAGCACAATTTTAAATCAGATTATTTTCAAAAGTAGTATTAAGCAAACCTGTGATCGAGGTCGCCAGAAATCATCAGTTCTAACGTATTCTTGCCTTAACATTAATCTGATCAGAGATGGATGGTTTGGTAAGACAACAGATAGATTAAAATGAGTATTTTTCTTCTTATTATTATCATTTAAATGGGAAATAACAAAATTATTACAAACTTGTTATTTGCATGTTAAAATTCACTTTTTTATTTGTTTATTTGTCTGGGTTTTGAATATGATTAGACGACCATAGCTGGAAGTTTTCAATAGAGTTTAGCTATTCTGGTGTTATGTGCTGCTTATAATGCCCTTTTATGCTTCACCTGTCACATTTTGTTGGCTGTCATATTTACATCCTCATCTGTTGATGCACTTATGTCTCCGGACTAGCATGTACAAATTCACCTATCACAAAAAGTATTTCGATAAATGTACCTGGAACCAAACCAAACCTCAGAATGTCATATAGGAAATCTGGATAATTCATATGTATACACTCCTATACATATATTTGTATATATTAAATAAATTACAATTATATTACAAGTACTGTATATCAATATAAGCAGTCAATACTTCTGTGAAAATATTTTACAAATCTTGTACGAGCACCACTGACAACAACTGCTATTAACTTTGCAAATGTAATACAATGTATTCTTTAATTTTTGTATAAACTTAAGATAAATTGAAATCATGAAATGTTTTTCTTTTCAAATTTAGTTTGAAATTATACAAATAATTGCAAAACTGTGATAATCCTTAACTACATCACACATCACAGTAAAATATTTAAAATTTGGATTATTATCTCTCTTTATTTGGCATGTTGTCCTGATTTACACCTGCTGAAAATCTTTTTCATAAAGAATTTTCTTTCTCGGCTAGATTACAGAAAACCTACATTTGAGTAGATCTACTTGAGTTAATAATTCATTATATCTTTTACTTTGGAATTTTTCTTTCTAAATCTAAAAGATTATTTTACTAATTGTTTTGAAAATTTGATAACTGCACTCTTGTAAATCTGTTCAATCATTTCTAATCTTAGTAGTCTGTAATAGTCAACAAATCTTCAGAACATATTAATTACTGCTGGTGTGTAGAATTTAGTGTCCAGCAGATGTAGAACCATCAGTGTCGTGTAGCGTGTAGAGATATTTGTGCCACAAAATATTTGATGCTGTGTTGTGTCTGGGTTAACAAAGGGGATAGTTAACAGGCTGATTTTCACTTTGTATTCCGGGGTAGCATGAAATAGATATAAAAAGAAATATGAAAACAGTTCTTTCTTCTTGAAGAGGATAATGTCATAAAAACGTTCTTGATATATTAGCAAACTTAAGGAAATTGATAGAATTAGAAATTCATGCAAAAGATTGAGATTTTTATTCTTGCACCATGGCAGCTTACAGTAGCTACACTTGGGTCATTACCTTTTTTTCATGGTGTGAAATATTCTCATTTCCACAATTTTGCTCACACTGGCTTGATTATTACGAATTCAAAATTATTTTTACATTATATTTATTAGCCTATTTCATCAATAATTTATTTTTTTGTTTATATATACACTCAGATTAGCCAGTGAAAATGTAGTTTCAAATTCAGCATACCTGTTGTGTATTTGTTTCCTGTTCAGCCTTCAGCACCGATACATGTTGATGTGTAAAGCTATACGTCATGGAATATTCACACACGTCTTCTGTGTATACAGGTGGAGAACTGTAAAAATGCATTCCATAAAGAGGCTACCATAGACGATGATGATGAGGAAGAGGAGGACAGTGGGATAGAGGCCTCACCGAAAGCTGTCGGCCACAACATCTACATTCTAGCTACACAGGTAACTTACCTGGTATTACCTTGACTACCGGCCCTGGACATATTTGTTAAGTATTGCCATGCAAAAATTTTACATGAGCTTTTGTCCCCTTTAAAGTTTGATACAGATGTATCCTAGAGACCAAAATTATAAAGCTCAATCTTATTTATAATTTTGATATTCTAGAGACAGAGGCCAGTCTAGTAACATGTGACAATAGACTGTTATTTTTCCTCACCCTTGTCAGATTTGTCCTCCTGTTACATCAAATCTAAATTCTCTAACCCATAGATATTAATGATTAACTTTATTTTCCTTCATATTTGTTGGGATTGCAATGTTTTGCTGCTAATACTAAAGCGTTTTAACTGCAAGTTTAAAAGTTCAAAGCATTGACAATTCTCAATATTGATAAATTTGCACCTGTCGCTGCAGTATAGAATTAATGTGCAGATTTTGATCAGATGTTACAGTTATTTAACAATAAAGTGTTTGTCAAGAGAAACCACATGCATCACATGTAGTAATACCCATGTCCGTCCTGTCCTGATGCAATGTAACTAGCTAAATCTCAGGAACTGCCCTCACCAAACTGTTCCGAGGTGTCAAGTGGCAGGAAGGGGGAAGGGGGCATTTATGTCATACAGACATTTTCTGGTTTGAAAAAGTCTCCTTTTATGTAGTAGGAAATGTAGTAACGAAGCTGATAATTGAGAGAGATATCCAGACTTGGATTTAAGGAATTAAAAAAAATTTATTATACAAAATAGAATAAATGATGTAGAGGTAGAAGGAAATTATCAAATTAACCAAGGAAATAATTCTGTTCAATCAATATGCTTGCTATACTTAAGGAATGACAACAAGAATGTGATCAAAAATTAATTTCAGAAGTAATTAATGAAAAAAAATGATTTTTAAAGTAATCAATATATTTTTCTTTTTATCTAATCCCTTTACAATTTTTTTGTTCAAATGGACAGTTTATTTCTTATACATTTTATTCATTATTATTAGCATTTAATAATAGTGAATAATAAGAACTTAAGTTGATCTCTAATAAGATCAGATCACTCTCCATTAAGAGATCGTTTTTCAACTTTCCTTTAGTGGTCTCTTAATAATGATGCCACTGTACATTAAATTTTGAAAAACATTTCCAAAGTAGACACTTTCCTTCAATGTAGCTATCCCAGCACAAGGAGGAACTGGCCAACCTGTTGAAGCCCAGTGATGATGACCTGTGGGGAGATCAAGCTCTCAAGTTCTATGAAAAACATACAGCACAAATAGAGGTAAGTCTGTCCTCCAATTTCATTTGGTTAGAGCCTTCATTAATCAGAACTAATTAACTGTACCAAAGCATGGTGGTAAAATGTACAGAGGTATTTCATGATATTAATTAATTTCATAATGTATTTTCACTGTCTTTCAAAACAAATTTACATCTGTCTGTCTGAATTGAACAATTCTTGTTATCACTATTTTTCTGAAAGTTCTTTGTGGACTTTTCCCAAATTCCAGATGTAGTTTCCGCTTAGTCCCTAGTTGTACATGTTTATTTTGAGACTGATGTGAAAACAAGATGGCTAATATAAGGCAGCCATTTTGAATTTTGACAGTTGAAAATTTTTATAGCTATTTTTACAATAGTTCTTCATGAATCTCTCTTAAATTTCATTTGTAGGTTCCCCTTGGTCCCTAGTTGTGCATATTCTATTTTGCAACTTATCTGAAAATGTGAATTTAGATAAATACAAGTGTGTTGTCGCTATTTCTCAGAGATTCCTCAATGATCTATTTCTAAATTAATCTGGGATTTCCCCTATGTATACCTGATTGTGCATGTTCCATTTTGGGACAGATTTTTAAAAAATCATTGTCTGTTGCCAAATCAATTACAGTTTGTTAGCATTATTACTCAAAAAGTTCTTACAAATATCAAATATGCATCATCTGATGGTGGATGCAAAGATCCCATTGGAATCTCTTGTATGAGTAGGATTTAATATCCATGCTGAATGGTATTATTATGTAGATTGTACGAGAGAACAGAACAATGGAGCGGATTGTGTTTCCAATACCAGAGATCTGTGAGTATCTCACTGAAGAAACTAAAACTCGGATCTACAACTGTGCAGAGATGGATGAACAGGGATCAAAGGTCGTTGACTTCTTTGAAAGACATGAAGATATGTTTGCTGAAATGAGATGGCAGAAAAAACTCCGGGGTAAAAGCAGCTTAGTTATGTCTGAATTATATGTGCTTAATGGTAGAATATCTTCCCAGGAAACAATGTTTGTATGACTTCACAGTTTTTTAATTTGGATTTTTTTTTTTTTTTTTTTACTGAGAACACTGTTTTTTTGTTTTTTTTCCCGAAAACACTATGATATTCTAACGGTTGCAGTGAACCTGTAAATGTCATTCACTAGTGACTAGTGCTATATATGCTGTTCTCTTCCATCCAATCTACCTGTTATGGTTTAACAATATCGTAAATGTTTCTGATGTTTATTCCAGCCAATCCTTACCTGTCTTGGTTCAGCAGTCACATGTCCCTGTGGAGCAGCATTACATTTAACTTTGCCGTCGTCATCAACTTCTTCGTGGCCTGTTTCTACCCGTTTAGTGACGAGCGTGATGGTAAACCACACTGGTTATCTCATCATTACACAGACATCAACTATAGGATGTTTATAATTACGATCTACACTGAATATTTCATCATTACACACACAAACTAAAGGATGCTTATGATAACGATCTACACAGACATCAACTATAGGATGCTTATAATTACGATCTACACAGGCTGTCTTATTACACGGATGTTGACTATAGGATGCTGAAAAATACGATATACACAGGCTATCTTATTGCACGGATGTTGACTATAGGATGCTTATAATTATGATCTACACAGGCTATCTTATTACACGGATGTTGACTATAGGATGCTTATAATTACGATCTACACAGGCTATCTTATTACACGGATGTTGACTATAGGATGCTGAAAAATACGATATACACAGGCTATCTTATCATTACACCGATGTTGACTATAGGATGCTTATAATTACGATCTACACAGGCTATCTTATCATTACACAGATGTTAACTATAGGATGCTGATAATTACGATCTACACAGGCTATCTTATCATTACACAGATGTTGACTATAGGATGCTGATAATTACGATCGACACAGGCTATCTTATCATTACACAGATGTTGACAATAGGATGCTGTTGATTACGGTCTACATTGTCAAGAGTCACATCAGGCACTTTACATCAAAATCTTATTGATCTGGCTTTAATGCAATTTTACCAATTATTCATTCAAATCAACTGACATGATATCGCCATTTGTCCGTCGTCCATCGTGCGTCCGTAAACAATTTACATTTTCAACTTCTTCTCCAAAACCACTAAACCAAATCCAATGAAATTTGGCAGGGAGCTTCTATGGCGCATGAAGGTCAACTAAAATTATGAATTATATGGTCCCAACCCCCAACCCCCATGGGCCTGAGGGGTGGGGCCAAAAAGGGTTAAATTGACTAAAACTTCAAAAATCTTCTTCTCTACTCTCAGAAAAGGTGGAATCAAACACTCTTCATAGATGGAAGGGTCTTAAGGTGCTTTACCAAAATTGTGAATTTCATGACCCTGGGCCCTCGCATTTAACCCTGGGGAGGGGGTAAACTTTACTATAGTTCATATAGAGAAATCATATTTTAGACCATGATTTGTTGGATTTGTATTGGAATTCACTCTAATTTGGTTAACATTATCAGCATGGGATGACAGCTGTTTGATGGTATGTGCATGTTGGCCCTGATTGACCCCCAGGGGCTGAGGGGCGGGGCCAAAAAGGGTCAAATTGACTGAAATTTCAAAAATCTTCTTCTCAAGACCCTAATAAGGTAGAATTGTATACTCTTCATAGATGGAAAGATCTTAAGGTGCTTTACCAAAATTGTGAATTTCATGACCCTGGGTCGTACGTTTGCTCCTGGGGAAAGGATAAACTTTACTATAGTTTATATAGGGAAATCACATTTTTGACTATCATCGGTTTGGTTGGGGCAAAAAGGGTCAATTAAATTTTCTGAAATATTTCAAATCTCAGGTGACTGTTAATTATAATGCCCATGGGCCTCTTATTTGAAATAACATAAGCAGTTATCATAGTTATTGAAACCATAATGAATTACAAAAAAAAAAGCTGGTAAGTTAAATGTTACCTCTTACTCTTCTCGTTTTGTCATATATATAAACAATGTAGCCAATACTTTACAAGTCATATTATTTTTCAATGTAATTCAGAACTAAACATGAATCGCGAATAATTTTTAAAAAATAGAATATCAACCAAAATTGTGAAAGATAGATTCCCATTATCACGTTATATTACAGAACTTGACCCACGTCTGTCAGGCCTGGTGTGGACTGCTATGTTTGGATCTCTAGCATTAGTGATCAGTGTCGGAGTGTATCCATCCGCTATCAGAACTTTCATAATCTCCATCATTCTCCGCTTCATACTCTCTGTTGGATTAGAACCCACCTTGTGGCTTTTAGGTGCCTTAAATGTAAGTTAGAAATTCAAATGTTTAATATTGATTTCAATTACAGCTTGTAGCTGTTATTTTTTTTATAATTTTTAGATTTTCTCTGTTATTATAACATGTACTCGTATCAAATAGATTTCTTTGATATCTACTGGTAAAAATTAATGCTGTAATTAATTTTATATAATTTTATGACAATCATTAACACCTTGAATTTCTAATTGAGAAGAAAATAACAATTAATGATATTAAGTCAGTGTTGTTTTTCGCAAAGATTTAGTTAGTAAACACTTTTAACTAGAACCTGAGTTTTCAAGCATGATTTAAAGAATGGAGTTGATGATATAAATAACTTTTTTTTTCAGGTGATAAATAAAGGAATATTTTTGATAAGTTTGATGGGAAACAATGGAACTTTCACTAAGCCTCCCTCACAAGTGCTGAGGGATTTTCAATTTGTGTATAATGTTGGATATCTCATATTATGTGTCCTTGGACTGTGTGTACACGAATTCTTCTACAGCTTTTTGGTAAGTTGGTAAATAGTTTATCAAAATGAAAATCATCTTTTTTTGTTGCTTTTGACATATGTTGGAAAGGCAGCACATAGGTGTTGCTTTTCCAACGGCTGCAACAGCATCAACAGTATAAAGGCTTTGTGTTATCTAACAAAGCTAGACCAATAAAAAAAAACATCAATCATAGAAGAAGCATGGGTAGTAGAGTCTGCTACACTAAAAATATGTCATGGATTTCTGCATTTTAGGGGTAAAAATTTCAAATTTCATGACTTTGGGAAAAAAATCAATGGTTTTGCATTTAGTTCTTAGGCTGTTTCTGACAAACTATAAAAACTAGAGCAACCAAACTTGGGTAATAGGTGTATCGTGGAATGTATAGCTGAATGCTTTACACTCTTCACTAGCATTTCTACAATTTTTGTATATATTTTTTTTAGGAAAAACCTAAAATTTCTTGACTTCTCATTAGTCTCTTCAAATATATCCTTGAGTACCCATGTAAAATGCTTATGATTTTGACAATACAGGACAGGTGACACATATAATTATGTGTAAATTCTTGTTACAAAATAAAGTTATGATAATTATGTTCCAACATTGATTTTTACTCCTATCATGTATTTTCTAACTAGATGATTTAATAGAATTGCTATTTGAAATATGTCAGATATATATAGCTTAGCTGATTAGTGGAAAGATGGTGGTGTTTATGTGTATCCTGTGAGTATTGTAAAGTTTTCGTTGTAGTCTATAAAACAACGACAGATGATATTTCCTTTTCTAACATTACATTAGCCCATATCAAACACAATGCAGATGTATAGAAATAGAGGCAACTCTTGCATGTCAGTTGCATTTATAACTGAAGAAACTTTGGGTATTTTTACATAATAAACAAGTCGGGGCTCAAAATTGATATCAAAGTTTCTGACATGCTGGAAAAGCAGTGATATATTCTGTGTTTCTTCTGTAGTTGCTGGATCTGGTGTATAGAGAAGAGACCCTGCTGAACGTCATCAAATCTGTGACGAGGAACGGTCGCTCCATCGTTCTCACTGCCGTCCTTGCTGTCATACTCATCTACCTCTTCTCCATTATTGGATTCATCTTCTTCAAGGACGACTTCTTGATGGAGGTGGAGAGGATAGACCCTCCTCAAATCATAAGTATGTTGTTTGTTTTTATGCCCCGTCCCATCCCGCCCCATCCCAATGCAATGTAACTAGCCAATTTCAGGAACTGCTGATGTGATCCTCACCAATCTGTGTTTCGGAGTAGAAGTTTTGCTTTGAGGTCTTGATCATTTGAAAGATTTCACTCTGTGGGTTCAATTATTTAGGATAACTAATAATTTAAGAATTGTTCCCCAAGGCCTTCTTCAGAAGAAATTATTTTACACTCCCCACTTAGACTGAGGGGAGTATAAATTACAGTAATCACAACAGAATTGTGTGCTTAAATGCATGTGGGTATCCATGTTAACAAGGTTTGTGGAGCCTATCTTGGTAACTGTTTATGAATGGAAATAAGTACACCAGTGCTGTACCTCATACTTAAATGAGGTAATTGTTGTCTACTTCACATTTGATCTCAACTCAGTCTGTATAAAGTACAACTGCTAATTAGAGGTTTCAGTTCACTGTTTCATGGATGGTCATGCAACATAGAAAATTGGTACACTATGTGAATGACATGTGTCTTTCTTGTTCAACTTACCTACTGATACCTAGATACTCAAATCATTGTTTCATTTTTATGTTTATGATTATAATCATAGATTGTGTGGATATTTATTTAGATTTGACAGATACAAATGCTACAGTGAATGGCTCTTGTGAAGCTCACGGAAACTGCAGTATATCTGACAAAGTAGCACAATACCTGAGTCCTACCCATGGTAATGTATAGAAATGATACTCATTAATTGATATTTTAGGCAGCAAAATAAATGTCAATTTACACTGTCCTATCATGAGCTTGGCAGTGTTTTTGATTCTCTACACTGTGCGTATATGCCTCTATAAGAATTAAATTAAAGTCTGCATTAAAGTAACTTGAGCTCTTTCATCAAATCTTTATTCCATTTTTCACCTGAAATTAATGTGTTGTTCATGCTTAAAGAAAACTTTAAGTTAGATTGTGACCATATATGGACTTTATGATTTACAGATGTGTCTGAGGAGGAATCTAGAGATAAGCAGCGTGTTTGTGATTCCCTTATCATGTGTATACTCACCACTCTCAATGAGGGACTGAGAAATGGTGGTGGCATAGGTGATGTACTCCGCAAACCTGATACCAGGGTATGTACCTTTACAATAATATCTCACTCACAAACCTGATACCAGGGTATGTACCTTTACAATAATATCTCACTCACAAACCTGATACCAGGGTATGTACCTTTACAATAATATCTCACTCACAAACCTGATACCAGGGTATGTACCTTTACAATAATATCTCACTCACAAATCTGATACCAGGGTATGTACCTTTACAATAATATCTCACTCACAAATCTGATACCAGGGTATGTACCTTTACAATAATATCTCACTCACAAACCTGATACCAGGGTATGTACCTTTACAATAATATCTCACTCACAAACCTGATACCAGGGTATGTACCTTACCTTTACAATAATATCTCACTCACAAACCTGATACCAGGGTATGTACCTTTACAATAATATCTCACTCACAAACCTAATACCAGGGTATGTACCTTTACAATAATATCTCACTCACAAACCTGATACCAGGGTATGTACCTTTACAAATCTCACTCACAAACCTAATACCAGGGTATGTACCTTTACAATAATATCTCACTCACAAACCTGATAACAGGGTATGTACCTTTACAAATCTCACTCACAAATCTGATACCAGGGTATGTACCTTTACATTAATATCTCGCTCACAAACCTGATACCAGGGTATGTACCTTTACAATAATATCTCACTCACAAACCTAATACCAGGGTATGTACCTTTACAATAATATCTCACTCACAAACCTGATACCAGGGTATGTACCTTTACAATAATATCTCACTCACAAACCTAATACCAGGGTATGTATCTTTACAAATCTCACTCACAAACCTGATACCAGGGTATGTACCTTTACAAATCTCACTCACAAACCTGATAACAGGGTATGTAACTTTACAATATATCACTCACAAATATGATACCAACGTAACTCTCTTAACGTAAAACTGCTGCCAGGTCACCTCATTCACAAACTTGCAATTGGATGTAAATTGATTTTATACTTTGTGTTGGAAATTTGGAAATAAGTAAATTTGTTTTTATACTCCCATCAAATTTGTTTGGAGTATCATGGTATGGCATTATCCTTCCATGTGACATAAACTTTTTTTTGCAACAGTCATTGCCCTTTGTTTATTCCTAGTATTTTAATCTTGTCTAAAGATTGTCATTTTTCTACCAATTTCTCTTTGAAACTGTGTTAAGGCTTTATAATCATGATATCAAGCTGTGTTTATTGAGTGAGGACTAACTCCTGATGACCGACTTGCATTCCTCGAACTGTTAGAATATCAGACATTTACTTTAGAATGAAGGGAGATACTTATAGTATGCCAGCTAACCACTCACTATGTGATGTGAATCCAATTTCAATGCACGATTATTGTATATAACACTATATGGCATTTGACTAACATTCTGCCCTACAGTACTCTTATATTGTTTTTTCAACAAATATCTTGTATCAGTAAGGTGTTTCAGTACTGGTAATAGTATATAAAGTTGCAGTGATTTTGTTTTTACAGGAACCTTTGTTTGTAGCAAGAGTTGTGTATGACATGCTGTTCTTTTTCATCGTCATCATTATCGTCCTCAACCTCATCTTTGGTGTCATCATCGACACATTTGCTGACTTGAGAAGTGAAAAACAGAACAAAGAACAAACATTGAAGAATAACTGTTTTATTTGTGGTATGTGTCTAAACCTCAAGCATGCATATTCCATGATCAATATATGTCTGTCTTTTAGTTGGTTAAAGTTAATAACAAAGAGAAACCAAACATGTTATTATCATTATTTTCAATATGTTTAAAAATGATATTAAACATTGGTATTAAATTTATGCTTCCTTAATTTTGTTTTGTTTATTTTAATGAAATTTTTTGATTTGGGGATGTGTTTAATTTCAGGTTTGAATCGTATTTCATTTGACAACAAGGATGTCTCTTTTGATGAACACAAGTCTAAACAACACAATATGTGGCACTATCTCAACTTCATTGTCCTTGTGAAGGTGAAAGATCACACAGAATTCACTGGGCCTGAGAGTTATGTTCACGCCATGATCAAGGTAGGTAACTCTCACAAAGAAAACAACATAATTTTAGTGCGTATGTCTATATCAACAATAAGGATATAGGTCCAATTTGGAAAGACTATTTATCAAAACAAAAGCTCAGTGATTGTGTTGCTCTTGAAGAAGATCCTGTAACAATCATTTGAAAGAAATACAAGTTTGATTGGTGAAAACACTGATGTGCATATGATGTGGATTTTCATTGAAACTAAATCTAACTGTTCATATACATGTTTATATACCAATGTTATTTTGTGTAGGAGAAAAATCTGGAATGGTTTCCAAGGATGCGAGCAATGTCACTTCAGGCAGAAGAAAGTGATGGGGAACAAAATGAACTGAGAAACCTTCATGCACAGCTGGACTGTGCCAACACTCTCATCAAAAATCTATCCAAACAGCTGAGTGAGCTCAAAGATCAGGTAGGTACAACTTTCATAAAACACACGCGAAGAGAGCTCAGGACTGGTATGTACAACTTTTATAAAACACAACTAAGAGAGCTTAGGACAGTTATGTACAACTTGTATAAAACACAGGTGAAGAGAGCTCAGGACTGGTTGGTACTCGCTAGTATTAAGCAGACTTGAATGCGGTCAGACTACCAGGCAGATGCGTACCAATTAACTTAGCTTAGTTTCAATTCTGAGGAATTTGAAAGGTGACTTAGATATTATCCTTGCCATCAGAGCAATGTTAGTTTATATAAATTACCTCCAACTGTTATGAGTTGATAAATAGAAAATGTATTTTTGACTTTTGCTTTTGTCTATCATGCTTTGACTTCACCTCCAGTATATACCAAGTGAACAATGTTGTTACCTGGAGTATATGTTTGTATATTCTATATCCTTTGTTCTGCTCTAGATGACTGAACAGAGGAAACAGAAGCAGCGTAAAGGTTTCCTCCACTCCACCACAGTACCAACAATGATGAACCCTAACTCAACTTTCTGAAGCTTTCCTTCATTCCACCACAGTACCAACAATGATATACCGAGTGAACAAGGAATCCTTGCTCCATAAAGTTTACCATGAACCCAAATTCTACATACTAAGGGTTTTTGAAAAAAATGTACTGAAAATACCGTGAATCATAACAAGGAATCCTAGTTCCACATACATGTACTACGTTTACCATTAACCCCTATTCCTCATACAGAATCTTTCACAAACCTCAAATCCATGTGCTTTGTGAATCGAGAATACTTACTCCATCGACTAAATGAAAACTCCATATAATGAATTATCCATGATCCCAAAATTGTATGTAATGTGTATACATTTACCATGATGTTACTAGTTTTTAAGGCAATCGTTAAATTCAAAATGCAAAAAGAGTAACTACAATGTATCCAAAATATCATTGTGTATCATATAGGTGTTAGTAATATAAGAATATAATCACCACAAAATAGTAATATAAGAATATAATCACCACAAAATCAGCCAAACAATGGAATGTTTTCTTTTTCAATGATACAAATGAATAGTTTCATATATAAACAAAATGTCAATAGAATGGACATTTAAGGGGTTTGTTTCATGATTCACCTATTTTCAAGCATGATTTTGTATAAATATATATCCCTGTTTGCCTGACTAACAAAAAGTCTCAGTACTATGTCAGTAGCATCTCTAAGCAGGTAATGTGTAAATATGTGTGTGTATATGCCCATGTTTGAGCCACAGAGGCCAAAGTTATGTACTGAGAGTTCATGATGTTTTGGAGCATGGTCCCTTTGACAGAAAATCCAGGAAATCTTTGCACTTATATTTTGAAATTAAATTTTTGTTCTTAACACTCGATCAAGTGTAAAATCATTTTAAAATAGTTCGTGATTTTTCTGTCAATCTGTCATGACTATTTTTGTAATCTCACAAAAAAATCATGGATTAATTGAAGTGCAAAGGACATTATTTGTTCTCACCTAAGAATCATACATCGGCAGCTATAAACGTCAAGATTCTAATTTTTGTTTTTTTCATCAACTTTGACTTTTCCTGATATTTCAATAGGAAATATAAAATATACAGAATGAAAATCTGTACATTTGCCACAAAATATGGTGTCGTATGCCAAGTTAAAATGTTATTTGGAGAAATTTTTGTAAGGGAACATCAAGGTATTTCTCAGCATGGTTGACAAATTACAAATAATTTACAACATAAATGGGAAAAGTGAAAAGCTGTATATATGGATACTAGCTTGTAAAATGTGACCAAAGCTTTAAATAATGTGTACACTTGCTAAGGATCCAATAATAATTAAACAAATTTCTTGTAATCATGACTTTTTTTTATGGTTTTGCTACTACCATAATGTTAAACATACATATACAATTCAATATATGATTACATAAAAATTATATTAATGTTCAGTATAGAGAAATGTTCAGTATACTAATAATGTTCAATATAGTTATAATGTTGCAATATACAGCTGATAAATATGCATCAACACGCTTAAATACATCAACACGCTCATTAGCTGAATAAAAGTACACTGTATTGGTGTACCAATTAGCAGGCTATGTTTTAGAGGGAAATGCAATCTTTGTACCCTTAGTTCATTCGCCAAAATTAGGAAATTGATTATGCATTTTGCTCAAATGTGATTCATAGCTTAAAATCCTTTGTTATATCTGCTCATGTTTCCTGAAACGTCTTAGATTTTTGTAGATATTCTGACTAATGTATTAATAAAATAGTGGTCATCATATGCTCTTGGAACATTTTACCATTTTATCACACATCGAAATTATTTAAAATTTCAATGTATGATGTAAGTTAGTGGATAAAAGCTTTGGAGTGATAAATGTTTATGTATTGTTTATACCTATTGTGAAGATTTGCAGTAGTTGACTGAAAATATTTATATTAGTACCCTGGAATCAGTTCAGTACATATTAAATTAAGTTTAATTGATTTCAATCACTAAATTAACTAGTGTTTGTTTTTGTTTTGTTTTTGGGGGTTTTTTTTTGGGGGGGGGGGGGGGGGGGGGGGGGGGATTTTAGATTTTCCCAGAGCTATGTAATATATTTAGATATAATATATTGATTATAAATATATATTTGTATTGGGATAAGTTGAAATGTATATTCAATAGATATTTTCATCATACATATCAAAATGTAAGCTACAAGTAACTCGGTGATTGTAATGCTAAAAATTGTGTAAAAAGTCGAAAATCTAATGAGCCCTCAATTTAATTATATTTTTTAAATCGCTATTTTTATTGCTTTTTCAATATAGTTTCATAATTGAATTTTGTTATTTGCAATACACAGATTACAATCAATCTACTCAAAAGCGAAAAATTTGTTAGAATTGTTTTTTTTTTTTGTTTTTTTTTAATTCTCCCCATTTTGCATTTGTATAAGTGCATTGCTTGTGAATACACAAAGGCTATTATATTTCATAATCATGGAATGCTAGTACATGCACCAAGGTATAATTACTGCTTATTTGATGTTGGCCATTTAACTATTTCATTAGTTAATCAGTTACATTGTACATATACCTGTAGAAGCTTATCTGTTTTAGTATATATATATCCCACATATAATTATGTGGAACTGCTTTCATATGTTTTGGGAGAGACAAATAAATTATGATTTTGTTAACTCAGATTTATAAATTATAGTGCTAATAATATATTACTATAATTATTTGTTCAAGCATGGTGTGATTGTAAGATATGCAGTTTTGTTACTGTTTGTTAACATTGTATTTATATCCTATCAGCATACTGTAGGTATGAATGTATATGTGATTTCTATCATTCCATAGGTGTGTGTCCTCTAGTCCTGCCAGCGGAGTACATTGTACGTACCGGTTTCAACTATTGTTAGAATCAGACACATACTCCCCAAGAAAAACTAGATCTGATAACTGTCATGCAATATAATGAAAAACATGCATGGTCTATAAAGCCAAAATTTCAAGTTCGTGCATACAGTGTTATCTATCTGAAGTAATGCTTATAGTAAATTTAAAGCTTTTTGCTGTTTGCAAAATCTGAAAAGAATATTAATTATTATTGATGTGATTTTTTTTGTGTGCTAATACATTAGGTTTTAAATGTATGACATTTACATTGTATTTTATACTTATCCTTGGTTAAGTGGAATATAGCTGTATTACATCAGTTTTTTTAAAAGAATATCATAAAATCAAAATGTTCATATTTTTTCTTTCGATGAATGTGCACATGCCAAGTACGAAAATACAGTGAAGTTATTATCTCATTCAGTATTGGAATGATTGTAGCTAGAAGTTTTTCAAAGATTGAGAACAACCAAAGGAGTGGTCAATCATCTATTAATTTTAGATCTGTATATTTTCTGAAAAGTTAACTTACCCATCAAACCATAGGTGTGAATCCCTGTGGTACCATTATATTTATGAAATGAAATTGGTTTCTTTTCTATTTTTATTCCTGATGATATTTTAATTAATGATTAATGTCAGTTTACACTATTCATAACATTTTCTAAAATCAAGGAATAATTAATCATTATTTTACAATTTTGCCTAATAAAGACATTATTTCCTTTCATATTATAAGAAATTATTTCTCATTTTGTTGCTAGCCCAGTTATTTATACAATCAATATAATACTTTTTATACTTTATACTAAAGCTAATAATCAAACTGACTTCTACACTATTATTTCTCCTGACTTCGTATATGTGTAGACATTCGTATTTCTGGAATAGCAGTGCCAAATTGTACATGCTCTGTTAAATAAGGTGCATTTTGTTATTTCTGATTTGATGGAAATTGACAAACAAAATAGGTCCTGGTCGTACGGTGCTATATGTAAGGGTACACAATAAACAACATAGAACTGAATCTTGAAGTGTATTAAAATGTAATGAACAAACCACAGTTTATATGCTATTGTAATACTGTTTTCCAGTGTATACGTGTATGCCTTCGTTCTATTTACATATCCCCACTATCATTACTGATCCTCTGTAAGGGGCACGGGTTTATCTGAATTAAAATCACCATCTTACATTTCTCTTGAGTCCTTGTGATTTATTTACGGTGTAACACATGTAACCGACTCTGTAACATTGCCCAAAGAACCTTACATGTTGCATTGTTGAAAGAGGTGGATGCATAGCAAGAGCTGTTTACATCCTTACAATATGCTTCACTTAAGTTTCATTAAGCTAAACTGAGAACGTGCATATGGACACGTCTTATAATATTATATTTAAGAGGGCCAATTGATAAGTTGTGAGCCTCATATTGAAGGATTTGAAATTTGCCGGACACATTGTTTCATTTTTCAACTTAATCCCCTTCAGTATCTATAAACTTTTGCCAGCGGTGTTTAAGGGCTTCAATGCCACTTTTAAAGAACTCCTTTTCTTGGCTTTTCAGAATGTCATCCACTGCATGTTAGGGTTAGGGTGCCTGAAATAGCTGTTTTGGAAAGATGAAGCGGTATCGGGTGAATAAGGCGGGTGCTCAATCAATTTAAAGCCGCAACCATGACAATGCTACCGACAAACTTTTTCACCCTACCCGATTTTGTTCCATTTTGCAAAAGCTGCTTGTCTTGTTTACTTTAGAGTGAAATGAGACAAGTCCTTGGGTTCACGACCCCATATAGTCAGAGAATAGTAGCTCCTTCAATACGAGGCTCGCAACTTATCAATCACCCCTCGTAGGATGGCAATTCTTGAATGTGAGGTGTGTACGTTTTAGAAGTCTCTGGTCATCCATGATACACTTCACATGTAAAATCGCCATCCGCCAAAAGTTTAATCTCACAGAAATAGCCGTACATCAATTTTCTTAAATGCCGAGATTAAAACATTGATCATTGCAATATATAAGAGGTTATAGAGGCCATGCAAAGAAGAAGCAATGTAAAATCAGTTCTTCACTCTTCGTTGCAATTCAAATTCATATTCGTTAAAACGAGAAAAAATATCGATAGCCAGACCAAGTGATTCGGAAGAATGTGTATTACTTCAGTGACACCCACTGTGTAAATACTGTAGAAAAAAATATATAAACGAGGACGAAAATAATAATGAAGTGATGAGGCTTCGAAAACTTGTACTTCGTGTAGTAAGCATTCCTATATGCAGGCAAGCGAATTCAAACTATTGAAAGAGTTGCCTAAAACAATAGTGAATGGTTCCTGTCAACATATGTTGATATAATTTAATCCAGTATCAATGTTGATATGATTTAATCCAGTATCAATGTTGACATGATTTAATCCATGCAGTATCAAATGTTGACATGATTTAATCCAGTATCAATGTTGACATGATTTAATCCAGTATCAATGTTGATATAATTCAATCCAGTATCAATGTTGACATGATTTAATCCAGTATCAATGTTGACATGATTTAATCCAGTATCAATGTTGATATAATTTAATCCAGTATCAATGTTGACATGATTTAATCCAGTATCAATGTTGATATAATTTAATCCAGTATCAATGTTGACATGATTTAATCCAGTATCAATGTTGACATGATTTAATCCAGTATCAATGTTGATATAATTTAATCCAGTATCAATGTTGACATAATTTAATCCAGTATCAATGTTGACATGATTTAATCCAGTATCAATGTTGACATAATTTAATCCAGTATCAATGTTGACATGATTTAATCCAGTATCAATGTTGACATAATTTAATCCAGTATCAATGTTGACATGATTTAATCCAGTATCAATGTTGACATGATTTCAGTTCCTGTTAACAACTGTTGATATGATTTCAGTTCCTGTTAACATCTATCGACATATTTGGTGTTCCCGTAGATCTGTTGTTATGGTAATACGGTTATTTGTCTCACACCGTTGACGTTGTCACTGCTGGTTTTCCTGTCATCATGATGACACGCGTACTCTCTGTTCCATAAGCCGGTTTCGAAGACAGGTTGTCCGGGATATCTGTGTATGAAAAATAGTTAAAATCAATCTTAAATCCATGTCAAAAAGGGAAGCCACGGGTGTTGAAATCCAGAAGGTTAACAGGATAATTTAATCGACTTATTGATTAGATATAGGATAGTTAAACAACTAGAAACTAAGACAACGATCATCTGCTCCCTTTAAAATGTCAGGGACGTAAAGGAAAATTGAATGTTTCACGAACACATTATTCATAATAATTTGAATGCATCATACAAGATTAGGATGAGCCTAGAAGTTATCTAATTAAAGGTAAAGAATATTCCATTAACATAAATACTGAATACAAGCTGACACTGTTAATGGTTACAGGTCATCCTGCTTCTAACAAAAATAGCACGAAAAGGAGAGAAAACAAAGAGATAACTAATTAAGATCCTAAATTGATTCTTATATTAACCAAACAGTTCAATGGGGATAGCAGGTGAGATTATCCCGGGCTGTGAATGTTTGGAACTCAATATCTACATGTATGTTGGTACCAATCGTGGTGACCACGAGAAATCGAATACAACTACTGGCGTTTGTTTGACTGATTTTACGTTATAGATAATTCACATTAAAACCTACCCTCAACAACGTCACCGGAGACGGTGGGTAACTCGCTCCGAGGATAGACAGCAGTTTGTCTGGTAGATGTGCTTTTGGTCTTGCAAGGACAGGACGAGCAAATGCACCCCACGATGCAAATTAGAATGATCAATCCCACTATTGATCCAATCACTATACCCGCTATAGCTCCACCCGTTCTAAAATTAAATTTATTAAACAGCAATTATGCCGACATTCTTCTATTTACTTATTAACTGTGAATTCTCATACTTTATTTTATTTATTACATACTTGCGTTTTCTATTTCATTCCAATAAAATAATAAAAGATATCACAAAATTACACATTTTGTATAATGAAATTTTTTTGTATTTATGTATTGTACTTTCATTAAAATCAAACAGTAAAATAAATGAATACCAAAGCTAAATCAGAATATTCAACAGCAAAAACCTGTAAAAAAACACATCGAAGTGATAGCACCTTAAAATAACACAATAAGTAACAGCATTTGTCATATAATGAGTATAGAATTGCATCATCGTTGTTTCCCCGAGACTCATAAAGCCCTTCATACTTACAGGCCGCCGGAGCTGTATCCACTACTGTATCCACTACTGTATCCACTGCTGTATCCACTGCTGTATCCACTGCTAAATCTACTATATCTACTATATCTACTGCTGTATCCATAGTATCTGGAACTGTAGTATGACGGCTTGTATTTGTATACCCAAATACAACAGTCTGCTGGAGTATGATAGTCACAGCATATATGACTGCAGTAGTGGTAATAGTTGTTTCCATAGTAACTCGAGTAGGCTCGGCACCGGACGCTGTTTGTGGGCGTGGTCAGGTCTATGAGAAGTAAAGCAGGGAATATCAAACTGGTCTAGGAATAAAACAACGCACGTACATGCGAAATAATTACAATACCTACAGCTGCTGGACTAGGACTCATCAGTGATGCCAGGAATTAGGATGATAAAGGTAGACCAAATATGCTCATATTTTATCAATTTGGTTCACTTGAAAACACTAGCTTTTGTATATCTTGAAAACATCAATCCCATATAAATAATAAACTAAAGTGTACACCAAAGTCATATCTTACGAAAGCCATTTGGGCTCATTTTCGTAGAACAAAAATGTGTTCGCATAACATCGCAAAACTAACCCAAAAATATCGCGAAACCTACATATATACGCAATAACGCGAAACATTCCGACACAATCCAGGAAATTCCTTAGTTTATTTGAGTAAGCAAAACTGACAAGCACGTACACCAATATAAATGTAGTAAAGTACTCTCCACATTGAGCATCGCAAAAGAGGTATGGCGCATATTGACCTTTTTCGACCTAACGGTGACCGTTTTCAAAATAAAAAAAATAAATGTGAAAAACTGAGTTTTTGAATACAAACCTTAAATCTATATAACATATAAATATTCTTATTTGCGAAAAAAGTGTTTGTTCATTACAATGGATAGGTCATAAAGTTGCATCATCGGGCTATTTGCAACTTTCGAGGGGGTTTTCCCGCATTCATAATCATTTTTTGACATAGAGCGCATGAGAAGACCAACTTTTACAATGTCTAATTTTATTCTATGTACCAAAAGACAACTAAAATCCTATTCTTCAAAAGTGGTCCTCCGATGCGCTGGTGTCGAAAAATTGAAAAAACGTAGTTGATAAAATATTTTAATTTAGCATTAACTAGACTGACTATAACTGACAACATAAACTTCACATTTCCATTACTCCGTATAGCTCATATGGTAGAACCATCGCATATAGCGACACAAAAGTTTTGAGTTCGAATCACTAAGATGTATCTTTTTCATATTTTGTTATGTTTCTTAATACCATTTCATTTTCTTGGTCGTATTTGAAAGATATTTGCAACATTAATGTATATTTGATATAGAATATTTAATATAAAGATAAAAACATAACCGATTTACTCCGTATCATTCAAAGTAAAACGTAAATGAACTGCAGCGTCGACAACAGGCATACATGGATGGGTAGTGTAAAATTCATATTTAAGATGTCAATTTTTCTTTATTTCAAGACTAATCAGCGATAGCCTGCATGATCAGAAGAGACTATTCTGTTCGAAACTATATTCTGTGTACATGATAGTCTGAACAATCAGGAGAAACTTGTCTGTGTACATGATAGTCTGAACAATCAGGAGAAACTTGTCTGTGTACATGATAGCCTGAACAATCAGGAGAAACTTGTCTGTGTACGTGATAGCCTGAACAATCAGGAGAAACTTGTCTGTGTACGTGATAGTCTGAACAATCAGGAGAAACTTGTCTGTGTACGTGATAGTCTGAACAATCAGGAGAAACTTGTCTGTGTACGTGATAGTCTGAACAATCAGGAGAAACTTGTCTGTGTACATGATAGTCTGAACAATCAGGAGAAACTTGTCTGTGTACATGATAGCCTGAACAATCAGGAGAAACTTGTCTGTGTACGTGATAGCCTGAACAATCAGGAGAAACTTGTCTGTGTACGTGATAGTCTGAACAATCAGGAGAAACTTGTCTGTGTACGTGATAGCCTGAACAATCAGGAGAAACTTGTCTGTGTACGTGATAGCCTGAACAATCAGGAGAAACTTGTCTGTGTACATGATAGTCTGAACAATCAGGAGAAACTTGTCTGTGTACATGATAGCCTGAACAATCAGGAGAAACTTGTCTGTGTACGTGATAGCCTGAACAATCAGGAGAAACTTGTCTGTGTACGTGATAGTCTGAACAATCAGGAGAAACTTGTCTGTGTACGTGATAGCCTGAACAATCAGGAGAAACTTGTCTGTGTACGTGATAGTCTGAACAATCAGGAGAAACTTGTATGTGTACATGATAGTCTGAACAATCAGGAGAAACTTGTCTGTGTACATGATAGCCTGAACAATCAGGAGAAACTTGTCTGTGTACGTGATAGCCTGAACAATCAGGAGAAACTTGTCTGTGTACGTGATAGTCTGAACAATCAGGAGAAACTTGTCTGTGTACGTGATAGCCTGAACAATCAGGAGAAACTTGTCTGTGTACGTGATAGTCTGAACAATCAGGAGAAACTTGTATGTGTACATGATAGTCTGAACAATCAGGAGAAACTTGTCTGTGTACGTGATAGCCTGAACAATCAGGAGAAACTTGTCTGTGTACGCGATAGCCTGAACAATCAGGAGAAACTTGTATGTGTACGCGATAGCCTGAACAATCAGGAGAAACTTGTCTGTGTACGCGATAGCCTGCATGATTAAGGGAAATTATTCTGTGTACGCGAAAATCTGAACGATCAAAAGACTACTCTTGCATAGTCAAAAATATAACACAGCAAAAGAAAGATCTTATAGCAAAGATCTTTTTTTTTTTTGTAAAAATGTTTTAAATGATGAACATAAGATACACTTGTTTGACATTTCAAAAAATGTTATGCGAAAACATTGATATCAGATAGAATGTGGTGTCAATGAATAAGTTGTTTTTGACTTACATTTTTGTCAATTTCGCCGATAGTGTTTTTCAATTGATAAAACAAAATACAAAATGACAAGCGATCAAAGGTTTCCTGAATGTCGTAAAAACTGAAAACAATAAAGAAATCATTTCAATATCATTAACATTATGTACCACAACTATATTGTTGCATTTGTTATCGTTAAGGCTTCTTTGTCTAAAACATATAAGTTGCAGATGTCAAATTTATGCACGTAAAAAAATCCTGCAAATAGTTAAGGACATAACAATTGATAGATTATCTAATTAATGAGGCTATTTGTCACCTACGTAAATGTTTGGAGACATCAAATTATACCGAACACCTGTCCTATTTCAAGAAATTCCATACAGTAGATTAATTTCCACTTTTCGTTAATTATGATCATTTCAATACCTTTCGAGGGTCTAAATATTTTCGGTTATCACGCGTTTTTCGCGGTATTACTCATACTGTTTGCGAGATTACACGAACAGATTTTATCTTCTGAAAATAATATACATATATTTATAGAATGATAACAAAACAACGCGGCATACTTGTATAATACATCATGACAATTGATATGGGAGGATGGTTACCTCAAGAATGACAGATGGGGTACAATATCTACAAGTTATCTAAAATAACTCTTTATTTCCTCCAAAATATTACAGTTCAAACAACATTGAGATGGGGATCATTTAAATGTACATTTTTAAAAAGCTTTCTACAATTAAGAGGGAGTTGTGTAATTATTATTGGGTATAATATTTACAGGCTGTTTGTAATACAAGCTATTTATTGAGTGTTAAATATGGTATAACATAACTTTGTAATCCATATGAGATATGAAACAGCAGTAAGAACTCATAGTTTAATCAATAAATACTGTACCTTTATTCCTCTGGCATTCTCTACTGCCCTGCAGGTAGGGCGTAAGAATTGTGCCTGCTGCCCCCATTGCATGATCGTAAGAAGCGACTAAATTTGGGATATTTTCTCTTATGCCTCACTTTTGGTCTTCAGTTGAGCGTTCGCCCCTTTGAGGAAGGCTTTGGGTTCTGTTCCCTGGTCAAGACATACCGAAGTCATTAAAATGGTAGTTGCTACTCCTGCTTAGCGCTCAGCATTTTAGGAGTGAGACGACTGGTTGGCACGTTGTAAGTATAATGTGACCGGGTGGGGTGTTCTGCTGGGTGTCTTCGGTAGTATGCTTCAGTGAGGTAGCACTATAAAGACTTAACACGAACATATCGCAGCCTCCCAAAGCACATACGCACACACCATACGCATGCATATCGCAAACACCGGAGACCGTCCTTAAATGACCTTAGCTGTTAATAGGACGTTAAACAAATAAAACCAAACCAAACTGGCATTCTCACTTTAAAAAACTTATTTACTAAGGCATTTAACAGTTTATTTATTTATTTATTTTTTCGTTTTTGTTTTTGTTACTGAAATCAAACGTAAATTATCATAACATATAATGATATGTTGCTGTTATGTGTGCCGCTATGTGATTGAGTAAGTGCTCGTCCTTGATCAAACATAAATTACAGGTCGGTATATACCAGGAAGTTCTCTTTTATCGGCCCCCTATCCATCTACAGCAATATACCTTGACGGCTATACATATACAACGATATCAATTTCTACGATTATATACCTGTGTTTATTTATATACATGTATTATCATTTCTATTGTACAGAATAGATATATTATTTTTTAAACTGTTTATTGTTTTTGTGTAAATAAATAAGTACATCATGCACATTCCAACAATTGCACGGCCACATAAAAACGAAAGCATTGCTTATCAGGTGACTGACCCTCTACCTATCGAAACTACAAATATTCAGCTTTAATCTTTAAACGTTATCTCTTTTCGTAAATCATGTATTTAGCGACATGTATACATTGTATATTGATTTTAACAACACAGCAAATAAATTACCTCTTCACATTCTTAGGTAGTTGTAAAACATGCATTTTATGTATATTATAGCTATCCGGCACATGTGGTTTGTAATTTTTCATAGCTTGCAATATTGAAATATGCAATGTTTTGCATATGAAAATATCTTAACATTATTATCCTGGCTGTTGTTTTTACATTAAGGTATAAAATGCAAGCTATGCATCGTAGGTTGTTTCATGCTTTGCAAACAAACTGCATATAAACAAATTTATTCTAGATGGATATAAACAAATTGATTTTATATGGATATAAACAAATTGATTTTATATGGATGTAAACAAATTGATTTTATATGGATGTAAACAAATTGATTTTATATGGATATAAACAAATTGATTTTATATGGATGTAAACAAATTGAAGGCGGTATTATAAATCATGTTCTTTTTAGTGAAAAGGTAGATGATTGTTAAGCTACACATAATGATCGCCAAATGAGATATGAATCTCAATTTTTATACAGAATTAAGCTATGAAAAACTGTTAATCTATTGATGCGGACTATCTGGATGTTTTTTAAGCTACATTCGAATTCTTATGACCCCAGTGAGTATATGTAAACACACACATCCCTAGTTAATTCTATGACAATTGTATGTTATGGATCCCGAAAAAAACTAGTTCATACCAAATGGATATCGTTTAAGGTTTTAAAACATCTTTGCCGCTATAGACAAAATTAATTTATTCCAAATTTGACTTTTCTATCTTCTGTATCACTGACGAGTCTCGGAAGGAGAACGCATCACCATGACACTGTCTGTCTTATTCATTACTCAGCATAAATCTGTATCTATTTGACAACATTCGCATTCAGATATACGATTAACACGTCTTTTTAACACTCTTACATAACCACACTACTGTAAAATTCTAAAATATTTTGATAGCATACTACTTTATAATGTATGCTTATGGTTAAATTTTAACACATAGTTTGTAACCATGTAGACGACTTTAATTCCATAACAAAAGCTATTCTTAATGTGTAAATAAATGAATATAAATCAATAACTTGACATTGTTCAGCAGAATACACACAGATTAATGGAGAAAGTTAAAGAGATAATACTTACAAATCACTGTCCATATAGACCAAATTAATAATATCTGAGAGAAGCCCATTATTGTATCAAATCCCCTGTTTCTCCGAGACACTTGGTCCCTGATAACGGTTTATCTATATATAGCATGTGTAGTCAATGGTCTGTTTTTAGTGATATCAAGTTTAACAATATATGTAATAGAAGAGTTCGTTATATAAGGTTATTTATATGAAAATGAGAAATGTGATCACGTGACTTTTATAGTCGATGACAAAATATGGAAGATTGGATAAAGAAATTGTCTGTGTCTCTTACACAGTTAACGTAGAGAAATGGCCCGTGTCTCTTACGCAGTTAAAGTAGAGAAATGGTCCGTGTCTCTTACACAGTTAAAGTAGAGAAATGGTCCGTGTCTCTTACACAGTTAAAGAAGAGAAATGGTCCGTGTCTCTTATACAGTGAAAGAAGAAAAATGGTCCGTGTCTCTTACACAGTTAAAGAGGAGAAATGGTCCGTGTCTCTTACACAGTTAAAGAAGAAAAATGGTCCGTGTCTCTTGTCTCTTACAAAGATTAAGAAGAGAAATGGCCCGTGTCTCTTACACAGTTAAAGAGGAGAAATGGTCCGTGTCTCTTACACAGTTAAAGAAGAAAAATGGTCCGTGTCTCTTACACAGTTAAAGAGGAGAAATGGTCCGTGTCTCTTACACAGTTAAAGAAGAAAAATGGTCCGTGTCTCTTGTCTCTTACACAGATTAAGAAGAAAAAAGGCCCGTGTCTCTTACAATGTTAAAGAAGAAAAATAATTCGTGTCTCTTACACAGTTAAAGAGGAGAAATGGTCTGTGCCTCTTACACAGTTAAAGAAGAAAAAAGACCCGTGTCTCTTACACAGTTAAAGAAGAAAAATGGTTCATGTCTCTTACACAGTTAAAGTGGAGAAATGGTCCGTGTCTCTTACACAGTTAAAGAAGAGAAATGGCCCGTGTCTCTTGTCTCTTACACAGATTAAGAAGAAAAAAGGCCCGTGTCTCTTACACAGTTAAAGAAGGAAAATAATTCGTGTCTCTTACACAGTTAAAGAGGAGAAATGGTCTGTGCCTCTTACACAGTTAAAGAAGAAAAAAGACCCGTGTCTCTTACACAGTTAAAGAAGAAAAATGGTTCGTGTCTCTTACACAGTTAAAGAAGAAAAATGGTCCGTGTCTCATACACAGTTAAAGAGGAGAAATGGTCCGTGTCTCTTACACAGTTAAAGTAGAAAAATGGTTCGTGTCTCTTACACAGTTAAAGAAGAAAAATGGTCCGTGTCTCATACACAGCTAAAGAAGAGAAATGGTTCGTGTCTCTTACACAGTTAAAGAAGAAAAATGGTCCGTGTCTCGTACAATGTTAAAGAAGAAAAATGGTCCACGTCTCTTACACAGTTAAAGAATAGAAATGGTCCGTGTCTCTTACAATGTTAAAGAGGAGAAATGGTCCGTGTCTCTTACATAGTTAAAGAAGAAAAATGGTCCGTGTCTCATACACAGCTAAAGAAGAGAAATGGTTCGTGTCTCTTACACAGTTAAAGAAGAAAAATGGTCCGTGTCTCGTACAATGTTAAAGAAGAAAAATGGTCCACGTCTCTTACACAGTTAAAGAATAGAAATGGTCCGTGTCTCTTACAATGTTAAAGAGGAGAAATGGTCCGTGTCTCTTACATAGTTAAAGAAGAAAAATGGTCCGTGTCTCTTACAATGTTAAAGAATAGAAATGGTCCGTGTCTCTTACAATGTTAAAGAGGAGAAATGGTCCATGTCTCGTATACAGTTAAAGAAGAAAAATGGTCCGGTGTCTCTTACACAGTTAAAGAAGAAAAATGGTCCGTGTCTCTTACACAGTTAAAGAAGAAAAATGGTCCGTGTCTCTTACAATGTTAAAGAAGAAAAATGGTCCGTGTCTCTTACAATGTTAAAGAGGAGACATGGTCCGTGTCTCGTATACAGTTAAAGAAGAAAATGGTCCGTGTCTCTTACACAGTTAAAGAAGAAAAATGGTCCGTGTCTCTTACACAGTTAAAGAAGAAAAATGGTCCGTGTCTCTTACAAAGATAAAGAAGAGAAACAGTCTGTCTCTTACAAAGATAAAGAAGAGAAACAGTCTGTCTCTTACAAAGATAAAGAAGAGAAACAGTCTGTCTCTTACACAGTTAAAGAAGAGAAATGGTCCGTGTCTCTAACAAAGATAAAGTAGAGAAATGGTCCGTGTCTCTAACAAAGATAAAGAAGAGAAATGGCCCGTGTCTCTAACAAAGATAAAGAAGAGAAACAGTCTGTGTATCTTACACAGTAAATTATCTGCATGCCAGGTTTACGGATGTACTGTAGATGCACCACACTAGAAGTTGGTCTTCGTATGTAACCTCTATAACATGTCTTATTTAGAAAAGGCTTGTTTGACAAAATGGAACAAATAAGACCTGCATAATATCCATCTTTTATCACGATTAATTTAGTATTGAGTAATGTCAACTTAACGTAATCGTATATATTGGTTGATCAACTTCATACAAATCATTAAAACACTATATTATTGATGACTTGGCTGTTACCGGTATAACGTCCTGAAAAGTGTAGGAGAGTGCATACTCCAGAAGCGAAACAGAATAAATGTGGATATTAAAGAAAATAACACTTTCAATTAATCTTGAACATCCACTCCACACCTTACAGGTGCTACTTCTATCGAAACATTTTAAAACTTCTATACTCCATTCAAAACCTGCGGATCGTCTTGTTACGAACACTTTTGCGAATGACGAACGGTTGTGCGTATTTCGATAACCAGACCACCAAGCGGCAGAGCAAATACGCTGATGATGAAAGTGTACGAAGGATTAAATTTCTGGTCAATTTCATCTTTGCTGACAAGATCCTCCAATGGACAATTTGCAAACCTATCGGAACAAACTGTGTCCCTCTTTTGGCCTTTTGGTTTTTGTTATCCTACAATGTAGGTTATATTGAAGACCTTATCGGAATATGTTACAAACACCTTGCAGAATCCTTTAACTTCACCCATGTATTCATTGAAGAAGCGTTATATTTATATAACAAAATGTTATTCACTATGGAAATCAGATGTGCCCTGAAGGACACCAGGGCTTATACAATATCCGCCGATTACCCCGATCTTTCCCTAAAACGTGATCAATAGGGACAGCTTACAACTCAACTGTATGGTAAGCGTGGTGATTTTGATATCCCTTTCATTAATTTTCCATTTCTTTATTGTAGCATACACGTTTCCCTACCTTTGGTGTTTACATGTTTCATTTTAATCTATATTCCCGAGCTTTTCCCTCTGATCACAAAGTTTAATAGTCGACATCACGCTCTCATTTGGAAATACATTATTTTATTTCCATATTGAATATGGATACCGGCGTGCTTGATGCTTGTTATAATGACAAATGGTTCTGGATTTAACCTATATATTTGTATAGCGGGTGTTGTCGATGAAGAAGATTAAATGCAACAAAATAGGGCTTGCATGGATACCTTTGAACAAACACACGGGGAATTAGATTGGACGTTTCGGGAAGTTAAACCTTTTATGCTTCATCGACGATACCTGTCATAACAATCTAGGTAAAATTCGGATTATAATTTCGTTAACATGGTGATATCAATTCTCTGTATTAGGTGTTTACAAGTCAAAATATGCCATGATCGTTTGTATTGCCTTTAAGGCTCAATTTTACTTTAAACAAAATCACGGAATAACTTCTAAATATGAATATTATACATAGGTGGCTTTTGGTCTTATACAATCATTTTTATCTGTACGGATATTAATCTGTATGAGCAATATACATATACCAAAATATTTAAGAGCAAAATAACAAAATTAATTAAGAGTTATATTTTGTAAATGTGGTTTTCAGATAAGAACAGATGCAAAACAATCACAAACAATCGATATTGGATACACACAAAATTCAGTTCCAGTGGCATAAATGACAACGACAATTTAAGGAAGGTTTTTGTTCCATTCAATATAACTGGATATGGTTTTACTTCCAGTCCATACAGCTGTGGATATGGTTTTAGTTCTCGTCAATATAACTGTTGTTATGGTTTTAGTTCCGTCAATATGACTGTTGTTATGGTTTTAGTTCCGTCAATATGACTGTTGTTATGGTTTTAGTTCCGTCAATATAACTGTTGTTATGGTTTTAGTTCCGTCAATATAACTGTTGTTATGGTTTTACTTCCTGTCAATATAACTGTTGTTATGGTTTAAGTTCCGTCAATATAACTGTTGTTATGGTTTTAGTTCCGTCAATATAACTGTTGTTATGGTTTCAGTTCCGTCAATATAGCTGTTGTTATGGTTTTAGTTCCGTCAATATAACTGTTGTTATGGTTTTAGTTCCTGTCAATATAACTGTTGTTATGGTTTTAGTTCCTGTCAATATAATTGTTGTTATGGTTTTAGTTCCGTCAATATAACTGTTGTTATGGTTTTAGTTCCGTCAATATAGCTGTTGTTATGGTTTTAGTTCCGTCAATATAACTGCTGTTATGGTTTTAGTCCGTTAATATAACTGTTGTTATGGCTTTAGTTCCTGTCAATATAACTGTTGATCTGTTGAAATGATTTTAGTTCCGTCAATATAACTGGATAGGACACGCTGGTTTTCTCTGTTTTGATCACATGGCTGACGTCGTTTTGGATGTTTTGGTATTGTCAAGACTTGCCACCGGTCCACCTCGCCATTACGGAGTACTTGAAATATCTACATGTAAAAACAAGGAAAACAATTCAATAAAAATATTTTTAATTAATCATAAATATGCTATACATTAATGATAATATATGATCTCATATTCAGCAAAAATATGAAAATTGTTATGCTGTATTATATATTAAATTCGAATAATGATATTGCCTTTGTCAAGGATTTTGGAATCAAAGATATTTGATAGAAAGTATGTTGTGAAATTCGACATTTACTTAATTTAGATAAATACAATGTACAATTGTTTGGGACGATAAATCTGTTGCTGAATTCTATTAGCATGATTTCACTTTTTAATGGTAATATAGGTCACCTCACCCAAGTGTAAGCATCACATATATAGACAGGTAAGAAGCAAGGTTAATCTCGTAACGTACGCATAATTGGCTGGGTGAATGTGTTGTCACCATGAACCGTTATTCTAGAATAGATTGTACCGTTTATGGTTAATAACTTAGACCGTTCGATGAGCAGGTTATTATTTTTTACGTCATAGAATCGGTATTGAGATTCCGATAATTGCTGTTTTCAAATTGTTGTCATAGCTTATAAAGACATTTTCATTATTCTCACAAGCTATATGTCTAAGACGTTTTCAGTCTATTGTTCTTTGCTGCCGAAGTGTTATTGTACCTGAGGTGTAATGCTTACTCGGCTATTGTAGACTTTTATTTGTAAACAACGAAAAATGCTATAGGTTATCCAAAGGGTCACCAATTGCGTTTAAAAACGCCAAGACTCTGCCAAACGGCGAAGGCAGGTTAGTATGGTAAAATAGATACGTTCACTTGAATCAGGTAGAGTTTATTACCGACTTTGTTCTTTGTTCTTTGGTCGTAAGTTCTAATCTCCAAATCAGAGTAATTTTTACCCCTACCTTGATTGATATTTCGCGAGACGGTGCTAATTTCATTCCCTGGATGGACAGCGGCCCGTTGTTTACACTTATCTGAGCATTTTTCAAACATGCTCACACATAGACTTCCAATGAATCCAATAAAGACTACCAGCAGGACTAATCCGCACAAAGATCCGAACACAATCCCTGTGATGGCTCCACGTGACCTGGTGATGGAGAAATATTTATTAGGTTGAGAGTGATTTCCACTAAGAACATGTTGACATTTTGTTGTTGTTTTTTCTTGAAATTGTTTTTGATACTATACGTTCACTTTAAGGTTATGCATCTGCGTATTTACATTCAGGTTTTGGTCCCGTGAGGATATTTAATATTATTCCTGGATTGCCAAAGAATTGATCTTTATGTGAATGCCAATTTGAAAATGGTTGAATTTCGCAGTAAAAATTCTCAAAAATCTGAAATGTTTACCTGTTAATCATTATGACCTGAACTTTTGGGGAAAATCAATCGGACTTATATCAACATTTCTTATGGATAGTTACCTGTCAGACTACATATCTATTTTCTTACTTCATAACATGCTCGCCAATCAGAATCAACTTTCTATGTTTCAAAAGTCTATTTTTTCAATTGGTTGGTTGTTCCCTTAAGTGCTAAACATTGATTATACCCAAACACGTGTAAAACACAGAGAACAGAATATAGCGGAACCCCATCTTTAAATATGGCACAGTATTAAAATTAAATGAAATTTTCGGGAATTTCACGTGTAATAATTTATAACAAAACAGATCAGCTCTAATTGAGAACATTCCTCTACTACTTACAAGCCGCCAGACCCTTTGCTGTACGTAAGATAATACTCCCACTTACAACATGACGTTGTAGTGTAGTCACAGCAAACATCACTGCAGTAGTGATAATAATATGTCCCATATATACTGTCAATGGCTTTACACTCGTCGGTGCTTGCAGGCGTGAGCAGATCTGTTAAAATAAGACTATGATTAAATATTTCAAACAAATAACAATAAGAATATACAATGTACACAATTTTCTTAAGCTATTGTTAGCTTGACGAATTGATAACTAAAGAACGCCATAGCTGTCACATATGACATAAAATATGTTTCGATTCCTGTGGAAAAACAATGAAAATACAAAGCGTTAGTTTACAGGAGAATTCCCCGGTGTGTGTCTATGTGATCTGTGTTGAATATGATGGAATGATGGATGGGGTTCCTAAGGAAATCTGCCCTCTTGGGTTTCGTTGTCATGCAGTAAAATCCAAGATGGCGACCTTAGCAACCACATACACCTACGGCTCTCTCATCCCCTCCTATTCATGTTGTTGTCTGTGGTGTGTTTGACGTCATCAAGTCAGAGTTACTTACCGAGCCATCGCCCCTGATCTTCTTCCTCGACGCTGCTGTGTTTGTGATCTTACGATAAGGACGTTATTTTGTCATTGTATTGAAACCTATCAGCTTCCACAAATAGCCAAATATGTCCTACACGAATACAGTCGGACCATGTCTATGGACATTTTCTTAATTGATTAAATCTTATAACGCAATCGGAATTATTTATTTGTTAACTGATAAATAGGCGAGAATTCCTGACATCATGAAGCAACTTTTTTCTAGAGCCTGTGAAAACCAAAGATATAATTCAATTTAGACTCATGTTTTCTAAACTTTAGTATGGTTAGTAAATATACGAATCGATGTGACGTTCTGGTGATTTTATCAAATTCAGTATGGTATCGATATTTGTTTCATGGACTGAGAATGATCCCTAAGTATACGATGTAATCCTACCACGTCAACAAACCGCTGCTAGCATGCATCAAATCCGTTATATAATGAATGAAATGAATATTTAAAACAGTTATGAAAGAAATGGTATTTGTTGGTAGTTGAAGTCTGTCCAATGTTCTTTGAAGTCTTTCAGACTACCGGTTTCTTATACTTAACAACGGTTTATTGCTGATAAAGTTATAATGTAATCGTAAGACAGTTTAACCACATAGTCTGAATATTGATTAACTTAAATCCGCTTTGGAACCTATGCTCCTGAAAGTATTGATTCTGATATTACATTTGCTTTTAGCACTGTTTTCAGAAAGTATATTGTTATGTCTTGACATAAGCATATGAGTGTAATCGAAATCCCCATTGAAAATTGAAATGTTTTGCAACTTTAGGGGGCAAATCATCCAATAAACTTTTGTTGTACCATTGGAAAACCTTTTCCCTTTCTTAACCTACTTTATTTTTTTTTCATATCTGACTCAAATCATTAAAAATATCATAAAAGTACGTAACCAAGACAGTACGGAGATCTTCAATTTCACATATAATTATATTGATGGTGTTTTGAATAACAAAAGAGGCATTGACCGTGTCGAACATATACTTTTGTACAAATGTATATGAAATCAAAGCCATTACATGCTTTATATACGTACAACGTACCAACAGGGACATCTCTGTGTTGTATCTATGCCTGGTTATTTACACGAAACTACCCATCACTGTTAATATTGTCCTACATTTTATAAGCACATCAAATATGACAATAAAATTTCCCTTTTCTTTATTTCCCTGTTTACAATGTTGTACATGCTCGAAAACATTTAAAATGAAAGTACACATTGTCTTCTATATAACGTCATTCGCCTATTTAGTAAGGTCATGTGACCGGTAAATGTAACAACATTAACACCACTAATCAAATCTATTATTTGCGGATAATTTTCAAATACATACTGTATTATATATAACGTTTTCAGCTATACATTCGTATGGTTGGTAGATTTGATATTGTGTTAAAATCACGGCCTCCTTTCTTGCCATGATAGTCGATCCCCGCTTCGATCAGAAGACGTTTTACCTTATTAGTTGTTATCCAAAAAAAATCCGTTTCTCTACCCCACTAGAAATGATTCATGATTTATTTAAATTAAGGTTTATGTAGATAAACCAAGTTTATGTTGACAAATCACCATTACACTAAAATTGCCCTACTATACCGTAGTCAGTACAGTTTGATCACAACACACGTTAGCCATAAACATGTATGTACATAGTATGTATACAGGTTAAGTACACGATATGCAGTACAGCTGATAGGGGCCTGGTCAGTTTAGGGTCTTGGTCAAGAAGTCCAGATTAGGGGCCAGAGCGAGAAGGCCGCTGATTGGTCAATCGTTACAGCTGAAGCGTCATTATTGTTCTTGGCAGCCTCCGTACTCGGATTAACAAGAAGATAATTTCTCTCTTTCAACAATGCCTAAGTGTTACGTTCTAAACAATTACATTTACTATTTATCACCATCATCTACTTGGACTTTTCCTGAACATTTCTACTGATTTTGTGATTTCTGTAATACCCGGGAAAGAGGTGATTTGTTACGTGCAATCAGTGACATATTACACAACTTCGCTGTAGTGTTTTCGTAATGGCTTCCAGTCGCTCAAGGGGGAGGTCATCTACACGTAAGGAGCCATGGGATAGTTTAAATCCTGCCAATTGGACCAATTCGCAGCTAAGAGAAAAACTTTCCGACATGGGAATGTCCATGCCTACTAACATGGCGAAATCTGTGATGAAAAGTATATATCTCGAAAATATTTGGAGAGATCGGAGTAGAAGTAGGAGCCGCGTAAGCTCGACTCGAACAAATGACTATGCCTCTACGCCCGCTAACATGGATAATGTTCCGAGCATTAGCACAGATAACAGTTCAGGCGATACGGACCAACAGGCTCCTTCCGAGATATCGTACAATCACGGGAGTATCCAACCAACGGACGGACTACATTCTGTAGCGGACCCCGCACCCAGCGCCCCAGACAGAGGTGCACCAGATCACGATATCCCTACGCGTCAGCCTCCAGTTACGTCATCCAATATGGCCGCGCCCATGGATCAAACCATACAGACTATTCTAACGGCTATGCAGACCATGCAGCAGACTGTGAAAGGACTACAACAGACCGTTAGAGGGATAATCGGAAGTACCAGTGGTCCTGGTGTTAGTACGGGAGTTGCAGAACAACAAGCTAACCTTACTACGCCCGCAGAACTTCAGTCTCCTACAGGTGGGTACCGTCTTCCTATTTCTGAATTCGGTGTTCCTTCCGAGGCTATATCCCACATAGATCTAATTTCCGAGAAATTAAAGAAAAAGATCTGGGAAGGGGACGACATCAGCCTAGCCCATTTGCTCATGCCAAAATAAGAAACTCGCGATACTGAGGACAGGGATGGTTCCACCATAAATATCAATATTAACGAAGTGGAAGACCCCAGGCTGACCAAATCCCTTACCATAAGCGAGTTTGTGACAGCATTTGGAAAATATAAGAGAACAATTTGCAAGAAGGCCCCACACAGGAGAATCGAACTCGACAGATACGACGCCAATATCATCGAAATAGCCAATGTGTACGGGGGGAAATTTTACGATTATCATTGCCAGTTTTCTGCCAAGGCTGCTGCAGCTTATAAGGACAGGATAACCAAAGTTGATTGGTCCCTTAAGGACAACGGGCTTCTGGCTATGATAGTAGGGAATTCAAAGGTAAATTCCTGCAACCTGTGTAACCTAACATCACACAGAACAGCCTTCTGTCCTCAGCAGAGACACAAAAAAACAGCTCCAGTATGGAAACGGACGACAGAACCCAAATAACCAGGGTAAAGACACCGATAAGTACGGTCGAATGAAAACCAAGGTCAATGGCAGGGAAGTCTGCAATAACTTCAACGCCGGAAAATGTTTCCGAGGGGACAGTTGCAATTTTTACCATGCATGTCATACATGTAAATCCACCAACCATGGAGCGGACATTTGTAAAACCGCTTCCAATGGACAAGGACAAAACCAAAGGCCAAGTAAATCAGGATCAAGTTCACACCAAAACAATCAATGACAATCAGGGATACAGAGAGAGGACGGATTCGTAAATACCCCAGTGAATGTCGCCAGACTCCGGGGGGAATTACATATGCACTCCGATGACAATTTTGTACATTACTTATGTGAAGGATTATCGAAAGGGTTTGATACACTTATCTCTAAGACTTGCCTGCCTATTAAGGAATGTAAGAACCTCCAATCAGCGATAACACAACCTGATATAACCGATAAACTAATCGAGAGTGAGGTAGATAAAGGTCATGCTCTCTCACCTATGTTAGTGTGGGTGATGCCATCAACAAAATACTCGAACTCGGTAATGGTACTACCATGTGTAAAACGGACATATCCGACGCTTTCAAAATCATACCCATCTTGCCTTCACAGTGGCATATGTTTTGTGTTAAATGGAGAGAAAGTTACTATTTCTACAACAAGCTTGCATTCGGCTGCAGATCAAGCCCAAAATATTTGACACTTTGTCCCAAGCTGTATGTTGGATAGCCCAAAACAGATACCAAATCAAGCACATATTGCACCTGTTGGACGACTTCATCACGTTTGAGCACCCAAGCGGTTGTGGGGACAGGAATATGGCTCTACTACATCTCATCTTTAACAGACTAGGGATTCCTATGGCGAAACATAAGACATGCGGTCTGTCCACCGTCATGGAATATCTAGGCATCGTGCTGGATTCTGGAAAAATGGAGGCCAGACTACCTATGGACAAACTAGTTAGGATAAGTGAACTCTTGAATTCCTTTCAGCATAGACACTCATGTACCAAGAGAGAACTACTACAACGCCTAGGCCACTTAAACTTTGCCAGTCGAGTGGTACTCCAGGGAAGATCGTTTGTGTCCCATCTCATAACATTGTCAACCACAGTCAAGGGATTACACCATCATGTGAAATTAAACGACGAATGTAGAGAGGACATCAAAATGTGGCTATACTTCTTAACTAACTGGAATGGCGTGTCAGTGTTCTCCAACTCTAAGACTATTACTTCAGATGACTTGCGTCTCAACACTGATGCTTCGGTACAATCGGTTATGGGTGTTTTTACAAGGGGCAGTGGTTCGCGGAACCATGGCCGCTAGACTTGTATAATCCCCACGCAGAGAATAGTGAACTGTCGATAGCTTTCAAAGAATATTGTACCCAATAGTTGTCTCGGCTATGATCTGGGGGCATCTGTGGGTCGGACAACGCATAGTTTTCATGTGTGATAACCTAGCAACAGTAGGAATACTACAGAAAGGCAGATCGAAATCTCCCCACATTATGCCACTAGTGCGTAGCCTCACCCTATGTGCGGCATCATACAATTTCTATATATTATCACAACATGTTCTTGGCCACCTCAATGATATAGCTGACTCTTTATCTCGATTACAGATGACCAGGTTCCGACAACTGGTACCCAACGCAGCGAGATGGCCATGCCAGGTTCCACCACCAGCTGCCGTTGTATGGAATTCGAGCCAGTAATTAAAGAACTGTGGTCAGCATCCATAGCTCCTAGCACCAGGCGATCGTACAGCACATGGTTTGATAAATACATCCAGTTCTTGCTTTTCTCCGGTCTGATCGCGAGTGTTTACCTGCCAAACTTACCAGTTTCCGAGAGTTACCTGATTCAATTCGTGGCATACTGTTTCAGTAGCAACATTTCGTACGCCACTATAAAACTCTACATAGGCGGTGTTAGATTCATGTGCCTGGAGAAAAACATCCCATACCCATATTCACAGGAGATGCCTCGTCTTCACAGCATTCTTAACGGGGTTAAGCGACTACAGGTTAAGAAGACTAAATCAAGACACCCAATAACCTTTCACATTCTCGAGAAAATATGTAACTACTTGAGTAATAGTGTTCATGACCTTATGTTAGAAACAGTATGTACTGTAGCTTTCTTTGGATTTTTACGTTGTGGAGAGTTTACTGTATCGGGTTGTTTCGACCCGTCTATCCACTTGTGTATCAAAGACTTAGTGATAGTTAAGGACTGCGCCCTGTTAACACTGAAGAGGTCTAAAACCGACCCTTTCCGTCATGGAGTTGTCATAAGACTGTTCAGTACCAACCACCCGGTATGTCCATATAACACATGTCGTAAATATATGGATCATAGAATGACTAAAAAGCCTATGCCTTCAGACCCCTTATTCGTGAATAATGAAGGACAAGTTCTTACCCGACCTATGTTCATGCTAAAACATGTTCTGGAATGTATGTGTGAATATCGATTCCAGTTCTTTCAATGGACATTCGTTCCGGATAGGCGCGGCGACATCACAAAAATAAATAAAAGTTTATGTAAAACTTCCACGATCAATTTATTGATTGTCGTTGTTTGATACTAATCCGGCAAGCGTCTCGGCGAATCGAAAGTTAACGAAACTTTTCTTTAGGATATTTTTTTCTGTCACGAACTGCCGTTAATTGGGACGAATTACGAGGCATAATTTCTGGCCATAACTGTCCTTACACTCATGTAAGTGGGTGTATATTTAAACGAAGCTTTGCTTTTGGTGCGCAGTATTCCGCCAGATATGCCGTAGTGACATGGCGAAAAGTGACCCCGATGAAAATCCGTACAATGAAAATGGCATGTTGCAAACCTAAATCTCCATATAATGAACAAATCACATACAATGTTGAAACTAAATGATATAAAAGCAACCAAATATTGGTAACAGTGATATTTTTAAATATCAAATCAAAATAACAAATTAGTGAGACCAAATCATATAATGATGGCATCGTATGATATAACGATAAAAATCAAATCACATAATGAAGAATCCTGTATAATGTATAAAAAATATCTATTAATTTAGTATTTTCTATACCAATGGTGACAGCTATTGCGTGTTTATCTCTAGGTAACTTTTCACTTTACATCACCGCCACAATAAATCTTGAATTCCTTTGTAATCTATACCCAGCGAAATGACATCCCAACGATTTCAATCTATATTATTTATCAAGCTACAGTTCTACGTCTTTCACTCTATTTTGTTTTAAATTCTTCAATGTTAAATGCATATCAATACACTATATATGATTAATTATTATGTATCGGTAGGTTAATATCGATTCAATATCTCGTTGGTATCTTTAATTTATCCATGCTAAATATCCTAAAACACCGTGTTCTTTTACCATACATCTTTATCTTAACAAGAAATAGTTCGGGTATTCCATTCATATTTTGATTTCTATATTGCATGCATATTATATTACAACATTACAAATGTATTTTCAAAAATTATACATCTGTAAGAAAACAATAAAGGCGGAAAAGGTGACGAATAATGTTCGCAATATTCTTATCACACCATGTTAAACTAAACAAAAACCTTTAAAATAATTTTGTTATAATAACTTAATTAGCGAAGCGAATTATCTTCACTAACACTACATGTACTTACAAAATGCACAGGCAATGAACACACACCACAAGAAGCCCATCGTTAAAACTGGTTACTGGTGTGTATGTGTTTGTCGGTGATAGTTACGAGCTGTCTTTCGTTGGCATTGATTTATGTAGTAATAGGTTAAGGAGATAAGACGAACCCTGTACTATATGTGTCAGGGGAAAAAGTGTCGAGGCCCGGTAACTGTACTATATGTGTCAGGGGGAAAAAGTGTCGATGCCCGGTAACTGTACTATATGTGTCAGCGAGAACAGTGTCGGGGCCCGTTAACTGTACTATATGTGTCAGCGGGAACAGTGATGAGGCCCGTTAACTCTACTATATGTGTGAGAAGGAACAGTGTCGGGGCCCGTTAACTGTACTATATGTGTGAGAGGGAACAGTGTCGAGGTCCGTTAACTGTACTATATGTGTGAGAGGGAACAGTGTCGAGGTCGGTAACTGTACTATATGTGTGAGAGGGAACAGTGTCGAGGTCCGTTAACTGTACTATATGTGTGAGAGGGAACAGTGCCGAGGTCCGTTAACTGCACTATATGTGTGAGAAGGAACAGTGTCGAGGTCCGTTAACTGTACTATATGTGTCAGAGGGAACAGTGCCGAGGTCCGTTAACTGTACTATATGTGTGAGAGGGAACAGTATCGAGGTCCGTTAACTGTACTATATGTGTGAGAGGGAACAGTATCGAGGTCCGTTAACTGTTCTATATGTGTGAGAGGGAACAGTGTCGAGGTCCGTTAACTGTACTATATGTGTGAGAGGGAACAGTGTCGGGGCCCATTGACTGTACTATATGTGTGAGAGGGAATAGTGTCGGGGCCCGTTAACTGTACTATATATGTGAGAGGGAACAGTATCGAGGTCCGTTAACTGTACTATATGTGTGAGAGGGAACAGTGTCGAGGCAAGTTAAAGCACTTGGACATATTTTTTTTCTAATTATGATCAGTTTGTTAACTGTTTTGACATATGGAATCTCCTAAAGGAGAAAATAAAGAATAACTCTCTGTATACAAAGAGATTGAGGGTCTAGAGCTCAGAGGCAAGCTAGCCTAAAACAAAAGTAACACATACCCTTAATCCGTATGGTTTAAGCTTTGTAATATGACAGGAAATTTTAGAATAGGTCTTGAGTAAATTCGAGGTGGTCTTCAAATATAAAATAAACAAATAGAAATAATATATATACACATAGTCAAACATTATATGACAACTGCCTACCGCTATATAAACACAAGTTACGTCAGAACCTAATTCATCTTAACAAGAAGACGTCGCCAAGTGTTACCTGTAAAGTATGTGACTTGTCTGTGTGTCCTAATACAATTATACCCCTTCATCTCTGCTTTCAATCAATTACGATCAATTGTTTTTTTTAAATTGTCAAACTATGTTCTGTCACTTGTTGTTAATAACAATAATGTATAAATACCCCGTGTGTAACTTTGGTTTTCTTAATAATTTATGAATACATTGATTCCCTCTACATCAGAGCCAGTAAGACTGTAGGCCCTTTGCAGAGTGTTAAGATGTTTGAGTACGCTGAGTCAAGTAGAATAACTGGAATACTGTGCGTGTCCGTCGGGTCTTATGAGAAATTATAAGAACACATTCTAATGTAAATACGACATCATATAAAACAAGTATAGCTACGAGTCAATAAGATCGTCGGCCTATGTAACCTGATTTTTATCCTTATTGTAAAGTAATCACCCAATACATCATGGTAATCACCCAAAAACCCAGGCAAAATCCCTATACATCATGGTAATATCCCTATACACCAAGGTAATATCCCTATACATCAAGGTAATATCCCTTATACACCAAGGTAATATCCCTATACACCATGGTAATATCCCTATACACAAAGGTAATATCCCTATACACCAAGGTAATATCCCTATACACCATGGTAATATCCCTATACACCAAGGTAATATCCCTATACACAAAGATAATATCCCTATACACCCAGGTAATATCCCTACACACCATGGTTATATCCCTGTACACCAAGGTAATATCCTTCTACACCAAGGTACTATCCCTATACACCAAGGCAATATCCCTATACACCAAGGTAATATCCCTATACACCAAGGTAATATCCCTATACACCAAGGTAATATCCCTATACACCAAGGCAATATCCCTATACACCATGGTAATATCCCTATACACCAAGGTAATATCCCTATACACCAAGGTTAAATCCCTATACATCATGGTAATATCCCTATACACCAAGGTTATATCCCTATACACAAAGGTAACATCCCTATACATCATGGTTATATCCCTGTACACCAAGGTAATATCCTTCTACACCAAGGTAATATCCCTATACACAAAGGTAATATCCCTATACATCATGGTAATATCCCTATACACAAAGGTAATATCCCTATACATCATGGTTATATCCCTGTACACCAAGGTAATATCCCTATACACCAAGGTTAAATCCCTATACACCAAGGTAATATCCCTATACATCATGGTAATATCCCTATACACCAAGGTAATATCCCTATACACCATGGTAATATCCCTATACACCAAGATAATATCCCTATACACCAAGGTAATATCCCTACACACCATGGTAATATCCCTATACACCAAGGTAATATCCCTATACACCATGGTAATATCCCTATACACCATGGTAATATCCCTATACATCATGGTAATATCCCTATACACCAAGGTAATATCCCTATACACCATGGTAATATCCCTATACACCAAGATAATATCCCTATACACCAAGGTAATATCCCTATACACCAAGGTAACATCCCTATACACCATGGTAATATCCCTATACACCAAGGTAATATCCCTATACACCATGGTAATATCCATATACACCAAGGTAATATCCCTATACACCATGGTAATATCCCTATACACCAAGATAATATCCCTATACACCATGGTAATATCCCTATACACCAAGATAATATCCCTATACACCAAGGTAATATCCCTATACACAAAGATAATATCCCTATACACCCAGGTAATATCCCTACACACCATGGTTATATCCCTGTACACCAAGGTAATATCCTTCTACACCAAGGTAATATCCCTATACACCAAGGTAATATCCCTATACACCAAGGTAATATCCCTACACACCATGGTAATATCCCTATACACCAAGGTTAAATTCCTATACACCAAGGTAATATCCCTATACATAAAGGTTATATTCCTATACACAAAGATAATATCCCTATACACCAAGGTTAAATCCCTATACACAAAGGTAAAATCCCTATACACAAAGGTAATATCCCTATACACCAAGGTTATATCCCTATACATAAAGGTTATATTCCTATACACAAAGATAATATCCCTATACACCAAGGTTAAATTCCTATACACCAAGGTAATATCCCTATAAATAAAGGTTATATCCCTATACACCAAGGTAATATCCCTATACACCATGGTTAAATCCTTATACACCAAGGTAATATCCCTATACATAAAGGTTATATCCCTATACACCAAGGTAATATCCCTATACATAAAGGTAAAATCCCTATACACAAAGGTAATATCCCTATACACCAAGGTTAAATCCCTATACACAAAGGTAAAATCCCTATACACAAAGGTAATATCCCTATACACCAAGGTTATATCCCTATACATAAAGGTTATATCCCTATACACCAAGGTAATATCCCTATACACCCTGGTTAAATCCCTATACACCAAGGTAATATCCCTATACATAAAGGTTATATCCCTATACACCAAGTTAATATCCCTATACACCAAGGTAATATCCCTATACATAAAGTTTATATCCCTATACACGAAGGTTATATCCCTATACACCATGGTAATATCCCTAAACACCATGGTAATATCCCTATACACCCAGGTATTATCCCAATACACCATGGTAATATCCCTATACACCAAGGTAATATCCCTATACACCAAGGTAATATCCCTATACACAAAGGTAATATCCCTATACACCAAGGTAATATCCCTATACATCATGGTAATATCTCTATACACCAAGGTAATATCCCTATACACAAAGGTAATATCCCTATACAGAAAGATAATATCCCAAAACACAAAGATAATATCCCTATACACCAAGGTAATATCCCTATACACAAAGGTAATATCCCTTGCACTAAGGTAATATCAGAATACACCAAGGTAATATCCCTATACAGAAAGGTTATTCCCTATGCACAAAGGTAATATCCCTACACAGAAAGATAATATCCCAATACACAAAGATAATATCCCTATACACCAAGGTAATATCCCTACACACCATGGTTATATCCCTATACACCATGGTAATATCCCTATACATCATGTTAATATCCCAATACTCAAAGGTAATATCCCTATACACCCAGGTAATATCCATATACACCATGGTAATATCCCTATACACAAAGGTAATATCCCTATACACCAAGGTAATATCCCTATACACCAAGATAATATCCCTATACACAAAGGTAATATCCCTATACACCCAGGTAATATCCATATACACCATGGTAATATCCCTATACACAAAGGTAATATCCCTATACACCATGGTAATATCCCTATACACAAAGGTAATATCCCTATACACCAAGGTAACATCCCTATACACAAAGTTAATATCCCTATACACCAATGTTTGACATTTATATTTCAGTGGTAACATCTGTAGATGGCTGGGATTTAAATTAATACAAATGATGGGCTGATCCCCCCCCCCCCCCCCCCCCCCCCCCCCCAGGGCTTCAATGGCAGGGCAAAAGGGATCAGTTTGACTATATTGCTATAAAGGACTTATTGCATTTTTGAAACAAGTAAGATCAAGAGATGAACACAGTCCTGATGTAAAAGAATAAACCCAGGGGTCGTTCCCCACCCTTAAGGGACTTAATAGATAATAATAAACCAGGTGAGCGATACAGGCCCTCTTAGGCCTCTTGTTTATTGTCATGCTATTGTAAGTGATTTATCGACAAAATGCAAAAGCCATCGTATATAACGAGCTCTTCCTGTGTCACGACGACACGTTCCTCTATCTCCGTTGTCTCCTGCTATTTCATGGTGCTTGAGATCATTCATGTTAACCCTATCTGATCGATGTTTTGATCAAATGTACATACGTATTGATGACGGTTTGAGCTTTATACTTTGCAAACTGGTTTGCATGAAAACCTGTTTTTCTCGTTGTAGAATTTAAAATGTGGGATTTTACACATGATTAGATTTAGATTAAATAATTATATATATAAAAAATGTCATGTCATTGTATTATATGCTTAATATAATTAACAATATCTACTTTGAAATTTAAAACAAAAGTCGGGTACTTTTTTGAACAAAGAGTTATAAAGCCACTCGTAAATTCAACCCAACACTTGGTCCGTTATCGTATCAAACGAGTATCCAAGTGTGTTTGATGTTGGTTTAAACAGTATTTTATTTTGTAAACAGCAAAGTTGTACACATTACATGAATGTAAGGATTCGAAAACAAGCCTAAAAGCTTATGTTAATTCGTCTCCTTATAAAAGAAATAGCAAAATATATACAGGCGACGGTAAGTCAAAAGAGCATGGATATGGTAAGTTTAATACAAAGTTTAAACCAGAAAAAATAGGTAATAATGAAAATCATAATTCAAAATCTTAATCCATGTCCCAACTGTGTCAGTACCAGTATGTACATGATACATGTTGGCGCGTATTCTATTTAATACATTATTATGATAAACATGTTATATATGTATTATATTTAGAGAAATGATGCCATTGAAAGACAGATAAAGCTCCAAGAATCACCCGATCGAGCTCTTGATATACAATATCAATTTGAGAAGCGTCTGCTTTCTAGAATAAAACATTGAACAGTAAGGAATATATCTTCATTCTGATCTGGAAGAAGAGTACTGTCCCCACAGAGAGCAGACTTTAAGTTAACATTATAAGGGAGGGTATCGATTGTTTCTCTTCTAATACAAGTATATTGGGGACAATGAAAGAGGAAATGTTCAGGAGATTCTACTTCACCGCAGCGACAAAGAGGATTATCAGTAATATTTTTGAAAAAGAGGTGTTGTGAGAGATTGCTACAGCCAAGTCGTAATCTGCTATGGTATATATGACCTATGATTTAAACTGTGGAACCGTTAGGTTTTGTACATGTTCAGGCAATGCATTCCATTCGCGAATGACACAAGGAAGAAATGAGTTGAAATATGTTGCAGTTCTACAGAGGATTGTAGGTATATTTCTAGCCTGTCTTGTCTGAAAGCGATGGTCAGTAAGACGAGGAATAAGGTTCGACAAATAAGAAGGGCTTAGGCTATGATACATTTTATGAAATAATATCAGTCGATGGTGTCTACGTCTTGTCTCAAGTGTATCCCAACCTACGTCTCGTAAAAGTTTGTCAGTGTTAACTAGACGTGTCGAGCCAGTGACGATTCTTGCGGCTTCAATATTGATATTTTCTAATAAATTTGAAAGGTTTTGTGGGATGTTAGACCAAACCACGTCCTCGTATTCAATGAGGGGTCTTATAAAGGATATAAATATTTTTTTCAAGAGAAGATCTATCTAATAAAATTTTAGCTTTCTCATAATTCCAAGTTTTGACTGTGATTTATTAATTATTGTATCAACGTGTTCATCCCATCTTCCATCATTACTAAAATTTAAACCTAGGTGCTTGTGGTGTTCGACTTCAGAAATAGGGGTATTAAGCATATATAAAGTTGGATGAAAAGGTTTGTAAAGTTTTTTGGAAATAATCAATGATTCAGTTTTATTAGGATTAAATGTAACAAGCCAAGAACTAGCCAAGTTAGAAATTTTTGTTATGTCAGAAGAGAGAAGTTCAGAGTCGGCGATGGGATTATCTACTACAATGGAAAGTGTTGTGTCATCTGCAAAAAGACGAATATCGCAAGTAATTTCATTAACAATATCATTAATGAAAACTAAGAATAAAATTGGTCCCAGAATAGACCCCTGGGGAACTCCAGCATACAAAGTTTTAAGAGATGAAGAAGCACCATTTATAACAACACATTGTTGACGTCCATGTAAATAATTTGTGAAAAATTGTAGGGCTTTGTAAGTGATACCTATAGATTCTAATTTATGAAGAAGACCTCTGTGCCATACCTTGTCAGATGCTTTGCTAATGTCGAAAAAGAGAACCCGAATTTCTTTGCCATCATCAATTGCCGAATAAAATCTATTAGTTATGTCTACCAACTGGTTTATAGTGGAATCGCCGTGCCTAAATCCTGACTGATGTTTGGTTAATATACTGTTAGTGTGTAAGTGATTATAGAGATACTCGAAAATACATCTTTCCATGACTTTACTTAAAATACTCAATAGGGATATTGATTTATAATTATTTACAGAAGAAGAGTCACCCTTTTTGAAAACTGGAATAACATTTGCAACTTTCCATTTTGAAGGGAACAGGCCTAGACTTAATGATAAATTGAATAATTTTGATAACTGTTGGGCTAACTGATTGGTAGCTTCTTTAAGAATACGTGGGTGGATAAGATCAGGACCGACATCTTTATTAACATTTAATTGTGAAATAGCGTCTTTTACGTCTTCAGTTGTAATAGAGATTGTGTCGAGTTTATGTACGATGTTGTTTCGTCCGTCAATAGGTGGTAACGGTGTGTTGTTGTCGTCAAGGAAACATTGTCTAGCAAAAAAGTCATTCAGTGCCTCGCTTTTGTCCATGTCGTTGTCGATGTAAGTGTCATTAATTTTGAATATAGGTAAGTCAGTGGATTTGTTAAACCCACATAGAGTTTTAAAATTTTTCCAACAAGATTTTGAATTTAGATTCGATTCGTTGTGCAATGATTGAATCATTTTATCACGAAAATTAGCCTTAGCCACACGAACTAATGATACACAGCGATTTCGTAAATTTTTAAACTGTTGCCATGATTCCGGCGTATTTCTTCGTTTAGCATTGCTATGGGTACGTTTGCGCTTCCGAATAAGTTTTCTGATTTCATTGTGCATCCAAGGAGCGTCAGTCTTGCGAATAAATACAGTTCTATTGGGTACACAATTAGAAGTAGCATCTAGGATTACTTTGGAAACAATTTCTACGGACAGGTCGAGGTCGTCATCGTGTAGTAAAACGTCCCAGTTCGTCTCGTTAAGCGTCTGTCTAAGTAAATTATAGTCGCCTCTGTCGTATAACCAAATTTTCCGTCTGATAGTACGTTTTTGTCGGGAAGGAGTGTTAACTGTAATAAAGATAGGACAATGATATCTAACATCATTACCGAAGCAATGGTCCCCACAACTACTGATTTGATAACATTTGGGTTATTTGTTAAAAATAGATCAAGAGCCGACGATGTAGTTTCAGTAAAGTAGGTTGGGTCATTTATTAATTGTTTAAGATTAAAATTGGTTGTCAGTAAATTTATATATCTACTAGGCTTAGATAAAACGTTGTCATTGAAATCTCCAGTTATTAAGACACCACGTGTGTTGCAATTCATTGCTAAGTCAATTGAATACATAATGTTTTCCCATGTTGATGAAGGAGAGTTCGGAGGTCTATAAAAAGTACCTATGAGGAAGTTAGTATTGGTAAAGTTAACTTCAATCCAGATACACTCAACTTCAGGAACATCAAGATCGGATCTATGTTTAGAAGCTAATTCCGGTTTGACATATACTGCTACACCATCACCACCCCCCCCCCCCCCCCCCCCCCCCCCCCCCTGTCGTAATTGTCTATCATTTCGATAGGGTTCTTTAAAGGAATGTATCATTACTTCATCATTTGGTATGTCCGAGTTTAACCAAGTTTCTGTTTGAGCCAATATATCTAAATTAGTGAACTCGGCCTCAAGGATATCAATTTTATTTCTAATACTTTGGACGTTTAAACATGCAATTGATAGTAAGGATCCCGAGTCCCGATCTTCTTGTAAAATAGGAAAGGGATTGGTAGAATTTGATGCAGACGAAACACTAGATGTGGAAGAAGGACCCGGATTTGGGTGTATATCACCTGCGAGGATCAGCATAAGGATGGATATGTAGCTTAATAATAGAGAGCAGTTTGATGTTGTACCGACTACGTAACGACACGTAGTAAATGACTATCATTACACATATAATACTTTACCCTTTACAACTCCAAATAACACATTAACTGCAAACATTGATTATCTAAGATGATAATACCTTCGGATATGTAATATTCTGTGTTACATTACTTTGTACGTAATATAATTTCATATTTTATGTTGTGCATGACATTCTAAACTAATCCATTGTTCTTTTTACAATTGAAAATGAAAAAGTCCTTTGATATTTGATCCTTGCAGCCTGGACTGTGCCAATTGAGGCCGTGGGATGTAGTTCCTCTACAGGGACCGGTATCTACTGTTCCACTGCCTGCTGTGGTCAGCCAGCAACAGGTATTGCTGCTCACGACAGTACAAGACGGCTATGTCCACTTCGTCCTCTGGACTGTATTACTACACGTACTTACTACACAGTATACTATACCTACTACACCTACAGTCCCAATAGCAGCGGTGGTCTGTAAGTAACATTAAGATATAGATGATATCGAACCTATTATGATCGATTTCGTATACTTCATGTATACTTTACTCTAATTTACATATAGCCAGATAGTATTTAGCAACAACCGCATGGACAGTAACACGCTAAATTTTCGAGTCTATCTAAATTGCGTAGCTCTTCTCGTGTTAAACTTTCTTCCTTCATTCTTTCATTGAAATTGTGTCAATTTAGATACAAATTGAAACAACTGGTTGTATTGATTATCGCACCATATTAAAGGATTGATGAAATTCGTAAATGTTATTCTAAATTCGTAGTGAGATCGATTCGCTTTTAATTGTTAGCATTAATGTCCATATATTCATATAATAAAAAAAAATCCATAATTTTTGCAATAAAAGAACAATATTGTGAAATATCGATGTACAGATACGTGTATCTAATAATTTGTTTGTGTGTTTTTCGTTTAGTGGTGCAGGAGGCATAGGTGGAATAATTGCATGCGTGGTAACACTAGCCGGATGTGGCGCGGCTTGTCATAGAATTTGGCGCCGAGAGACCGACAGAGTGAAATTGTGCAGATGTTGTGCACCATGTCAGAAAATGTGCTGCAATTGTGAAGAAGCCGGTGAAATAACTTTTCAAAACTCCATGGAAAATCAACAGTCTGCTATTTCTACAATTACGCTATAGATAATACAGACAGTACTGTCAAGATAACCAGACTTTCTACAATTACACCATAGATAATACAGACAGTACTGTCAAGATAACCAGACTTTCTACAATTACGCCATAGATAATACAGACAGTACTGTCAAGATAACCAGACTTTCTACAATTACACCATAGATAATACAGACAGTACTGTCAAGATAACCAGACTTTCTACAATTACGCTATAGATAATACAGACAGTACTGTCAAGATAACCAGACTTTCTACAATTACGCTATAGATAATACAGACAGTACTGTCAAGATAACCAGACTTTCTACAATTACCCTATAGATAATACAGACAGTACTGTCAAGATAACCAGACTTTCTACACTTACCCTATAGATAATACAGACAGTACTGTCAAGATAACCAGACTTTCTACAGTCTGCAACAAACCCGTGACACTTTTGATAAGGTTTGATCAAATATGAGTTTACTTTATATATGTATTCGATGGCTATGTATTTACATTCTGTGTTATAATTGCCGATATTTGTTTATTCAGTGGCGTCCTAATTTATTTTAAAGAGATCATCAATAAAATAAGATTTTCACAGGGATTGTGTATAGTAAATAAAACTATAAGGATTAACTTAAATTTATTTTCATGTTTTACAGCTAAAGCACAAATAGCAAAAGGGTTTTTTGTGTTATATTCCAAAACATAGAAAATACATTAACGGACAATTAAACATGGCTGCCTGATATTGTCCATATCAATAGACCTAGAGAGAGCTTTCTAAATGTCTTAGAATGTAGTCATATACGCCACCATGAAAACCATTTGTACGATTCCTACACACGTATGTTTAATATATACCGAAATAAAGCTGTTAAAGCCATCTAATGCGCGTGTAATTAACGATGACAGAAGGAACTATATTATTTCTTCTGGGAAATTCGGCTGGTCTTTTATTTGCGCTTACTCGTGCCATTTACATGACAAGCGGGGAATTCAAACGCAATTACCTTTCAGTCACAAAACAACTATATAAGTGTAAATAGAAATATTGAATTGTTACCAGATGCTAGTACATATTCGATATGAACACACTTTGGTTGACAGATAAATATGCAAGTCGACCTAACGTCATTACTTTTATCTGTTACACAGGTATCAATTCAATGCTTAAGTAACAATAATGCATAATTTTTCATTTAATATAAAATAAAGATACAATATGTCCAATTTGTTTCTATGTAATGTTTCTTTTCTCGTACTCATTTTAACGGCTTCGTTACCATGGCAACGTTTTCGATATAAATGAATCTTGGGCTGAATAATCGTAATGTATGAACTAAATCAAAGATGAAATTGGCGTAATTCTTTTGCTCCCCTCACGAATAAGTATAACTAGTTCCCAATCAAGTCGATAAATAAGATATACAATATGTTTAAATAAAATCATATTAAAATAATTTATATTTCTTTCAAGATAATGTGCTTACATTGCATTAGAATGAGTTTGTCCGATAGTAAACTCTGCCACTATGATTGTTGTAAATATGTGGGGGAAAATGAACATCACTTCTATATAACTCTGCCACTATGATTGTTGTAAATATGTGGGGAAAATGAACATCACTTCTATATTTCAAAATTCTTTATTTCGTGAAATTCCGTCTGGATTTCCACATTTCAGGAGTGGTATAACAAAACGCTCGCATGGAAAAAGCGCTTTTCAGACCCGGATGTGCAAGGAGAATGTAATGCTGTTTGAACTTCCAAAGAATTTAATGTCACAATACCAATGCGACTTTAATGGAACTATGTATGGTAATAAAGTGTAGGATGGCTTGCCATTATATATATTATTATATTATTGAATGCATTCATGTTCAGGAAGCTGATACAAAAGAAGTTGCTCCGATCCATAAAAGAGTCTGTGTAGAGTAGAAACATTATAAGCTAATATTGCAACTTCCGACTTTAAACGTCAAAGTAGAATTTTGATTTGCATTGTTTAACGTCCTATCAAACTTTGGTAATTCAAGGAAGACCTGTCCCTTTGTTCAAAATGTATGCGTGTAGTGTATGTGTTTTTGGACGCTGATTTATGTTCATTTTGGCTCTGAGATAGCACGGGACGGCTTTATAGTTCTACCTCACTGAAGCAAACTGCCGAAGACACCCAACCTGGTTACATTGTTTCACTCCTGAAATGCTGAGAGCTAAGCAAGTGTAATAACCACCCACTTAATATAATCCGGTATGTCTCAGCCAGGGGACAGAAACTTTCTCACAGAGACGAACGCCCGACTGACGAAAGGCAAAAAGAGAGTAAAGGGAGACATTAGGAATAGGAGCGTTGTTTACAAAGATGGGAAACATAAAGATCAGGTCCTTCTTGTTGGAAATGTCAAAGTAGGATTGGCGGGTATACATTGATTCATGACGTAAGTTGTAAACGTTGTAAGTGACATGTATTATACAAAGTCAAAGTATAGAAATATATTTTATTCAAAATCAGATTATATCAAACAAACAAATATTTAAACAATTAGAACTAAAATTTGAAACATTACCACATTGTCATGGAAGATATCATTAACCTACATAGATCCGTAGCATTATCAGGTAAATCATGAACATAATCATTTGTCGTGTATGAAACCATGATTGTTAAGTATTGAATAAATATACATGTGTTGATTTTAAAGCTAAATTACTTAAACTATATTATCAAAAATAAAACATTAATCAAAGTATACGGTATGTAATAACGAAAATAAATCCTTTGGTGCAGATGGCTTCGTTGTCAACTATGTCATTACATATAGCACCTCCGATGACGCACCCGAGAGTAAAGTAGACTGATGAAAATCATTGGGTTCTTGCAATATTTAACGAATCGTTTGTCATAGATGATCAGGAACATGTGGACCGCCAGCATACTCTATCTACATGTAGTAAATGGATTTTTAAAATACTGTAATATAAGAAATGGTTTCAACTGGATAACTTTTGTTAAAAAAATAACTTTTTTCGCTTGGTTTGAATATGTGTGGAAAAACCAGCAAATGTATGCAAGCTATATCGACAATATTTTGCCAGTTATAAAGCAGAGAAATTTTGACCAAGCCCAGCAACACCTACACCATTTATTAGAGTCGTCCTCAAAATGTCATATATGTATATAAACATCTTGTGGATAATGTCACACTACCTTTTTATCTTACCAAATATATTCATAAAAGATTTAGAATGTGTTTTACTAAGATACGTCTATCTGCGCATTGTTTAGCCATTGAAGCAAGTAGATATAATAATACTCCAAGATTAAGACGATTTTGTAATATGTGCAATACCAGACAACAAACTGAAGATGAATATCATTTTATTTTTGAATGTTATAGTTTTTTTTTTATAGTTATAGAAATTTAAGGGAAAAGTACACCAAACGTTATTTCTTGAATAACCCATCTGTTTTTAAATTAATTCAACTATTGAGAGTAGAAAATGTAAAGGACCTGTGTTCTCTAGGAAAATATATACATAAAGCTACTAAATAAAGAAATAATTACTAAACCAATCATTGATGTTATGATGTCTCATTCTCTATATGTTATATCCTGTTGTGCATACGCCATGCTGTAGTTTATGTATTTCATGTGCAATGTTTTGTGACTGATAGGCCATACGGCCAAAAGCAATAAAATAATTGAATTGAGTGGATTAATCTATTTCATTGGTGCGGAATATTTTATCTCGGATGTTTTTATGATTTTTCATTCTTTCCATACTGCTAATGAATTTACCCCGACCAATTACGTAATTAAAGGTGTAACACAATTTATCATCAATAATGTTTTATAAAGGCTCAGTAAAAGGACACTAAATTGAATTAAAAAATATGGACGGATTTATAAGTGTATCTCAACAATGTTTGTCGGAGATTTGTGTTTTCAAGTGGCAGAATATTTTGGTGGAGGTACAAATTGTCCAGACTCCGGCGGGGGGTAGGCTGGTCCCTGACCTGGATAGGCTGGTCCCTGAGCTGGGTAAGCTGGTGGAGGAGGCGGATAGGCTTGTCCAGGATGAGCTTGTCCCTGGGGAGGATAGGCTCCGTGTTGTGGGTAGGCTTGTCCGTGTGGAGGATATGCTGTTCCTTGGTCTGAAATCATATTTAAATGCGTTTAATGACGGTCATCTGAAATCACCACTAGTCCTTATTTCAGTTATGACTCTCCTAGCCTCATCTCAACTTTGATGCCTTGGTGACCATCTAGAATGTCGCTTGGATACAGATTTCGTTTCTGGACCGACGACGGATCAAAGATTATTTAGTCGTAAATATATGACTCTGTATCGAGAATTATTGAAGAATGGACGGGCATTCAAATAGACGCCGGGCTAAGCATTGATATACATGTACATGTATTACTTTTATGCTAAAGCGACTATATCTGTAGAACTCGTAGTTATTAAACGGTGATTTCTTCGCATAAACAGTTAAATGGGTTCAAGATAAAATGTTCTATATATACATATTAAAGAATTTTAAAACACTGTTTATCTCTGTCGGTGTTTTTAAAGAAATGCTACAAAAACAAAAAAACAAAAAAAAAAAACCCCGATGAAATCGCCGTGTGGGTGCTAGTGACGAGTCCACACAGCGCTCGGCAATGACATTTGCATTCTTGTCGGACCTACCGAATTGTAATGTCATTGTTTTACACCAATTTGGGGTATTTATGAGACACGGATGCGGGCACTTTCAATTCTCGTAATTAAAAGTAAAACGTAATTACATGTACATTGTATATGATACTTGTCTTATTTACGCGAGATAATGTTTCCGAAACGGTCATTTTTACAGTTCAGTCGCTTTACATTTTTCTTGCCTCAGACTTCATATCATATAATAGTTATCAACTTATGATGTACCGTCATTGTTACATGTAGAAAACTAGTGCTGTGTATCACTCTGTCTACGGATGTACGTACTGGTGAAGTTAGTGGTGTTGACGACCGCCACAGATGCTTGTCCGGTGGTGTTAGGGTAGACAACTCGTCCTCTCGTAGTCCCAGTTTTGTTACAAGCTGAACAAAGACACACAATGCATGTTACCAGCATTGCTAAGCCGAATAGCGAGCCGATGACTATACCGGCTATGGAGCCAGCTGCCCTGTAATGATACAATATAACAGGAATTTGGCAACATCTTTTATCCTGATTTCACCATTTTGCGAATGTTAGTGATTTCCTGTGTTTAACATATGCTGGTTTATGTTTGTGATATGATGACCTGGTGTATATTTGTTATAAGTGATATGATGACCCGGTATATATTTGTGATATGATGACCCGGTGTATATTTGTGATATGATGACCCGGTGTATGGTGATATGATGACCCGGTATATATTTGTGATATGATGACCCGGTGTATATTTGTGATATGATGACCCGGTGTATGGTGATATGGTGACCCAGTGTATATTTGTGATATGATGACCGGTGTATATTTGTGATATGATGACCTGGTGTATATTTGTGATATGATGACCCGGTGTATGGTGATATGATGACCCGGTGTATGGTGATATGATGACCTGGTGTATATTTGTGATATGATGACCTGGTGTATATTTGTGATATGATGACCCGGTGTATATTTGTGATATGATGACCCGGTGTATATTTGTGATATGATGACCTGGTATATATTTGTGATATGATGACCCGGTGTATGGTGATATGATGACCCGGTGTATATTTGTGATATGATGACCCGGTGTATATTTGTGATATGATGACCTGGTATATATTTGTGATATGATGACCCGGTGTATGGTGATATGATGACCCGGTGTATATTTGTGATATGATGACCCGGTGTATATTTGTGATACGATGACCCGGTGTATGGTGATATGATGACCCAGTGTATATTTGTGATATGATGACCTGGTGTATATTTGTGATATGATGACCCGGTGTATGGTGATATGATGACCCGGTATATATTTGTGATATGATGACCCGGTGTATATTTGTGATATGATGATCTGGTGTATATTTGTGATATGATGACCCGGTGTATATTTGTGATATGATGACCCGGTGTATATTTGTGATATGATGATCTGGTGTATATTTGTGATATGATGATCTGGTGTATATTTGTGATATGATGACCTGGTGTATATTTGTGATATAATGACCCGGTGTATATTTGTGATATGATGACCTGGTGTATGTTTGTGATATGATGACCTGGTGTATGGTGATATGATGACCCGGTGTATGGTGATATGGTGACCCGGTGTATATTGTGATATGATGACCCGGTGTATATTTGTGATATAATGACCCGGTGTATATTTGTGATATGATGACCCGGTGTATGGGGATATGATGACCTGGTGTATGGTGATATGATGACCTGGTGTATATTTGTGATATGATGACCAGGTGTAAATTTATGATATGATGACCCGGTGTATATTTGTGATATGATGACCCGGTGTATATTTGTGATATGATGACCTGGTGTGTATATTTGTGATATGATGACCTGGTGTGTATATTTGTGATATGATGACCCGGTGTATATTTGTGATATGATGACCCGGTGTATATTTGTGATATGATGACCTGGTGTATATTTGTGATATGATGACCTGGTGTGTATATTTGTGATATGATGACCCGGTGTATATTTGTGATATGATGACCTGGTGTATGTTTGTGATATGATGACCTGGTGTATGTTTGTGATATGATGACCCGGTGTATGGTGATATGATGACCCGGTGTATATTTGTGATAAGATGGCCTAGTGTATGTTTGTGATATGATGACCCGGTGTATGGTGATATGATGACCCGGTGTATATTTGTGATATGATGACCCGGTGTATATTTGTGATATGATGACCTGGTTTATATTTGTAATATAATGACCCGGTGTATATTTGTGATATGATGACCTGGTATATATCTGTGATATGATGACCCGGTGTATATTTGTGATATGATGACCTGGTGTATATTTGTGATATAATGACCCGGTGTATATTTGTGATATGATGACCTGGTGTGTATATTTGTGGTATGATGACCTGGTGTATATTTGTGATATAATGACCCGGTGTATATTTGTGATATGATGACCTGGTGTATGTTTGTGATATGATGACCTGGTGTATGGTGATATGATGACCCGGTGTATGGTGATATGGTGACCCGGTGTATATTGTGATATGATGACCCGGTGTATATTTGTGATATAATGACCCGGTGTATATTTGTGATATGATGACCCGGTGTATGGGGATATGATGACCTGGTGTATATTTGTGATATGATGACCCGGTGTATATTTGTGATATAATGACCCGGTGTATATTTGTGATATGATGACCCGGTGTATGGGGATATGATGACCTGGTGTATATTTGTGATATAATGACCTGGTGTATATTGTGATATGATGACCTGGTGTATGGTGATATGATGACCTGGTGTATATTTGTGATATGATGACCCGGTGTAAATTTATGATATGATGACCCGGTGTATATTTGTGATATAATGACCTGGTGTGTATATTTGTGATATGATGACCTGGTGTGTATATTTGTGATATGATGACCCGGTGTATATTTGTGATATGATGACCTGGTGTATATTTGTGATATAATGACCTGGTGTATATTTGTGATATGATGACCCGGTGTATATTTGTGATATGATGACCCGGTGTATATTTGTGATATCATGACCTGGTGTATATTTGTGATATGATGACCCGGTGTATATTTGTGATATGATGACCTGGTGTATATTTGTGATATGATGACCTGGTGTGTATATTTGTGATATGATGACCTGGTGTATATTTGTGATATGATGACCTGGTGTGTATATTTGTGATATGATGACCCGGTGTATATTTGTGATATGCTGACCTGGTGTATGTTTGTGATATGATGACCCGGTGTATATTGTGATATGATGACCTGGTATATATTTGTGATATGATGACTCGGTGTATATGTGTGATGTGATGACCCGGTGTATATTTGTGAAATAATGACCTGGTGTATATTTGTGATATGATGACATGGTGTGTATATTGGTGATATGATGACCCGGTGTATATTTGTGATATGATGACCTGGTGTGTATATTGGTGATATTATGACCCGGTGTATGGTGATATGATGACCTGGTGTGTATATTTATGATATGATGACCTGGTTTATATTTGTGATATGATAACCTGGTATGTATCTGTGATATGATGACCTGGTATATGTTTGTGATATGATGACCTGGTGTATGTTTGTGATATGATGACCTGGTGTATATTTGTGATATGATGACCCGGTGTATATTTGTGAAATGATGACCCGGTGTATATTTGTGATATGATGACCCGGTATATATTTGTGAAATGATGACCCGGTGTATATTTGTGAAATGATGACCCGGTGTATATTTGTGAAATGATGACCCGGTGTATATTTGTGATATGATGACCCGGTGTATGGTGATATGGTGACCCAGTGTATATTTGTGATATGATGACCCGGTGTATATTTGTGATATGATGACCTGGTGTATATTTGTGATATGATGACCTGGTGGATGTTTGTGATAAGATGACCCGGTATATATTTGTGATATGATGACCCGGTATATATTTGTGATAAGATGGCCTTGTGTATGTTTGTGATATGATGACCCGGTGTATGGTGATATGATGACCCGGTATATATTTGTGATATGATGACCCGGTGTATATTTGTGATATGATGACCTGGTTTATATTTGTAATATAATGACCCGGTGTATATTTTTGATATGATGACCTGGTATATATCTGTGATATGATGACCCGGTGTATATTTGTGATATGATGACCTGGTGTATATTTGTGATATGATGACCCGGTGTATATTTGTGATATGATGACCCGGTGTATGGTGATATGATGACCCGGTGTATATTTGTGATATGATGACCCGGTGTATGGGGATATAATGACCCGGTGTATATTTGTGATATGATGACCTGATGTATGTTTGTGATATGATGACCTGGTGTATGGTGATATGATGACCCGGTGTATGGTGATATGGTGACCCGGTGCATATTGTGATATGATGACCAGGTTTATATTTGTGATATAATGACCCGGTGTATATTTGTGATATGATGACCCGGTGTATGGGGATATGATGACCTGGTGTATGGTGATATGATGACCTGGTGTATATTTGTGATATGATGACCCGGTGTATATTTGTGATATGATGACCCGGTGTATGGTGATATGATGACCCGGTGTATATTTGTGAAATGATGACCCGGTGTATATTTGTGATATGATGACCCGGTGTATATTTGTGATATGGTGACCCGGTGTATGGTGATATGATGACCCGGTGTATGGTGATATGATGACGTGGTGTATATTTTTGATATGATGACCTGGTGTATGGTGATATGATGACCTGGTGTATATTTGTGATATGATGACCCAGTGTATATTTGTGATATGATGACCCGGTGTATGGTGATATGATGACCCGGTGTATGGTGATATGATGACCCGGTGTATATTTGTGATATGATGACCCGGTGTATATTTGTGATATGGTGACCCGGTGTATGGTGATATGATGACCCGGTATATATTTGTGATATGATGACCCGGTGTATGGTGATATGATGACCTGGTGTATATTTGTGATATGATGACCCGGTGTATGGTGATATGATGACCTGGTGTATATTTGTGATATGGTGACCCGGTGTATGGTGATATGATGACCTGGTGTATATTTGTGATATGATGACCCGGTGTATGGTGATATGATGACCCGGTGTATATTTGTGAAATGATGACCCGGTGTATGGTGATATGATGACGTGGTATATATTTGTGATATGATGACCCGGTGTATATTTGTGATATGATGACCCGGTGTATATTTGTGATATGATGACCCGGTGTATGGTGATATGATGACCCGGTGTATATTTGTGATATGATGACCCGGTGTATATTTGTGATATGATGACCCGGTGTATATTTGTGATATGGTGACCCGGTGTATGGTGATATGATGACCCGGTGTATGGTGATATGATGACGTGGTGTATATTTTTGATATGATGACCTGGTGTATGGTGATATGATGACCTGGTGTATATTTGTGATATGATGACCCAGTGTATATTTGTGATATGATGACCCGGTGTATGGTGATATGATGACCCGGTATATATTTGTGATATGATGACCCGGTATATATTTGTGATATGATGACCCGGTGTATATTTGTGATATGATGACCTGGTGTATATTTGTGATATGATGACCTGGTGTATATTTGTGATATGATGACCTGATGTATATATTTGTGGTATGATGACCCGGTGTATATTTGTGATATGATGACCTGGTGTATATTTGTGATATGATGACCTGGTGTATGGTGATATGATGACCCGGTGTATATTTGTGAAATGATGACCCGGTGTATGGTGATATGATGACGTGGTATATATTTGTGATATGATGACCCGGTGTATATTTGTGATATGATGACCCGGTGTATGGTGATATGATGACCCGGTGTATATTGTGATATGATGACCTGGTGTATATTTGTGATATAATGACCCGGTGTATATTTGTGATATGATGACCCGGTGTATGGTGATATGATGACCCGGTGTATATTTGTGATATGATGACCTGGTGTATATTTGTGATATAATGACCTGGTGTGTATATTTGTGATATGATGACCCGGTGTATGGTGATATGGTGACCCGGTGTATATTGTGATATGATGACCTGGTGTATATTTGTGATATAATGACCCGGTGTATATTGTGATATGATGACCTGGTGTGTATATTTGTGATATGATGACCCGGTGTATATTTGTGATATGATGACCTGGTGTATATTTGTGATATAATGACCTGGTGTATGTTTGTGATATGATGACCTGATGTATGTTTGTGATATGATGACCTGGTGTATATTTGTGATATGATGACCTGGTGTATATTTGTGATATAATGACCCGGTGTATATTTGTGATATGATGACCCGGTGTATGGGGATATGATGACCTGGTGTATGGTGATATGATGACCTGGTGTATATTTGTGATATGATGACCCGGTGTATAGTTGTGATATAATGACCCGGTATATATTTGTGATATGATGACCCGGTGTATGGTGATATGATGACCCGGTATATATTTGTGATATGATGACCCGGTATATATTTGTGATATGATGACCCGGTGTATATTTGTGATATGATGACCTGGTGTATATTTGTGATATGATGACCTGGTGTATATTTGTGATATGATGACCTGATGTATATATTTGTGGTATGATGACCCGGTGTATATTTGTGATATGATGACCTGGTGTATATTTGTGATATGATGACCTGGTGTATGGTGATATGATGACCTGGTGTATATTTGTGATATGATGACCCGGTGTAAATTTATGATATGATGACCTGGTGTATATTTTTGATATGATGACCCGGTGTATATTTTTGATATGATGACCTGGTTTATATTTGTGATATGATGACCTGGTGTATGGTGATATGATGACCCGGTGTATATTGTGATATGATGACCCGGTATATATTTGTGATATGATGACCCGGTGTATATTTGTGATATGATGACCCGGTGTATATTTGTGATATGATTACCCGGTGTATATTTGTGATATGATGACCCGGTGTATGGTGATATGATGACCCGGTGTATATTGTGATATGATGACCCGGTATATATTTGTGATATGATGACCCGGTGTATATTTGTGATATGATGACCTGGTGTATATTTGTGATATGATGACCTGGTGTGTATATTTGTGATATGATGACCTGGTGTGTATATTTGTGATATGATGACCTGGTGTGTATATTTGTGATATGATGACCCGGTGTATGTTTGTGATATGATGACCTGGTGTGTATATTTGTGATATGATGACCCGGTGTATATTTGTGATATGATGACCTGGTTTATGTTTGTGATATGATGACCTGGTGTATATTTGTGATATGATGACCCGGTATATATTTGTGATATGATGACCCGGTGTATATTTGTGACAGGATGACCCGGTGTATGGTGATATGATGACCTGGTGTATATTTGTGATATGATGACCTGGTGTATATTTGTGATATGATGACCCGGTGTATATTTGTGATATGATGACCTAGTGTGTATATTGGTGATATTATGACCCGGTGTATGGTGATATGATGACCTGGTGTGTATATTTATGATATGATGACCTGGATTATATTTGTGATATGATGACCTGGTATATATTTGTGATATGATGACCTGGTGTATGTTTGTGATATGATGACCCGGTGTATGGTGATATGATGACCTGGTGTATATTTGTGATATGATGACCCGGGGTATATTTGTGATATGATGACCCGGTATATATTTGTGATATGATGACCTGGTTTATATTTGTGATATAATGACCTGGTGTATATTGTGATATGATTACCTGGTGTATATTTGTGATATGATGACCTGGTTTTGTGATATGATCAGCTGTATTAATGTTTGTGATATGAGTTGTTTAATTTTGGTGCCATGGCAATAATCAATGACATCATAGATTTGCACCATTGATAAAGGTAACAAAAGTACTTAAATTATTGACTTGATAGAATCTCAGTTATAACATTGTGTTACTTACAAACTATAGTCACAGCAGTATCGATAGTAGGAGTAACCGCAACATGAAGTAGAGCAGTACATGAAGTACGAATAGAAGTTTCTACTTTGGTAGCAGATCTCACCCCTGGCCGGCAGAACAACTTCCACTGAAACAATGTACTGTTATGAACAAGGAGATATACATCTGATTGAGCACTGAACTGTTACGAGATGCTACACGTAGTATACAGTCGATATGAATACAATTTCGGTAACAGATGCATATAATGTCGCTCGTAAGAGCGTTATGATGACATAACGGCTGTGTTAACAGTTCAATAGAATGTCGCTCGTAAGAGCGTTATGATGACATAACGGCTGTGCTAACAGTTCAGGAGAATTTCGCTCGTAAGAGCGTTATGATGACATATCGTGTGTGTTAACAGTTCAGTAGAATGTCGCTCGTAAGAGCGTTATGATGACATATCGTTTGTTTTAACAGTTCAGTAGAATGTCGCTCGTAAGAGCGTTATGATGACATAACGGCTGTGTTAACAGTTCAGTAGAATGTCGCTCGTAAGGGCGTTATGATGACATAACGGCTGTGCTAACAGTTCAGTAGAATGTCGCTCGTAAGAGCGTTATGATGACATATCGTGTGTGTTAACAGTTCAGTAGAATGTCGCTCGTAAGAGCGTTATGATGACATATCGTGTGTGTTAACAGTTCAATAGAATGTCGCTCGTAAGAGCGTTATGATGACATAACGGCTGTGTTAACAGTTCAATAGAATGTCGCTCGTAAGAGCGTTATGATGACATAACGGCTGTGTGAGCAGTTCAATAGAATGTCGCCCACCCGTAAGAGTGCTATGATGACATATCGCCTGTGCTAACAGTTCAGTAGAATGTCGCTCGTAAGAGCGTTATGATGACATATCGTGTGTGTTAACAGTTCAGTAGAATGTCGCTCGTAAGAGCGTTATGATGACATATCGTGTGTGTTAACAGTTCAATAGAATGTCGCTCATAAGAGCGTTATGATGACATAACGGCTGTGTGAGCAGTTCAATAGAATGTCGCCCACCCGTAAGAGTGCTATGATGACATATCGCCTGTGCTAACAGTTCAGTAGAATGTCGCTCGTAAGAGCGTTATGATGACATATCGTGTGTGTTAACAGTTCAGTAGAATGTCGCTCGTAAGAGCGTTATGATGACATATCGTGTGTGTTAACAGTTCAATAGAATGTCGCTCATAAGAGCGTTATGATGACATAACGGCTGTGTGAGCAGTTCAATAGAATGTCGCCCGTAAGAGCGATACGATAACATATCGGCTGTGGTAACGGTTCATTAGAATGATACCCGCAAGAGCGATATGATGACATATCGGAAGTGGTAACAGTTTGATTGAATGTCGCCCGTAAGAGCGATATGATTACACATCGGCTGTGGTAATGGTTCAATAGAATGTCGCCCGTAAGAGCGATATGATTACACATCGGCTGTGGCAACGGTTCAATAGGATGTCGCCTGTGAGAGCGACATAATTACAAATTGTCTTAATATAGTCTGATAAGAATGACCTGTCGCGTTAACCTTTTCGTTTGTATGCGATCCTATTTGTCCATAGGTATGTCAACCTTTTAATTGATGTTTCGTGCATCGATTACACAGCGCACACGTACACGTTGTGGAGTAACTTAGATGTACATATATAAAATGTAAACTTATCTCTGCAATGCGATATTGCATATTGTCTTAAAATTATTCATAAATTAACATACAAACGATTTCGGGCGACCAACAGCGAATGGCCTGATTTAATGGATATAATTTCAGCACAAAAGTCATTCAACTGGAAAATGAGAATTATGAGAAAAAAATACAAAATATTGATGCTGACATCTAGAAAAATCTATTGTGGAATGATGATGGAAATGCTAATGGTTTTAAATTACGTCTATAGAGAACCTAGAGTATGAGCCTACAACAAGCGATTATGTGAAATTTTAAATTTAGAGAGAGAAGAGATGTTCAATTTCAGATGAAGGTCACGTTCCCTAGAAATTGAAAAGGGACGGCATGCCAAGCCGATTTTACCCATAAAATAGAATCTGTAAATAATGTGTATCAAATGTGGTTGAAGACGAAGTTCACAATTTTTTATGATTTACGCTGGCCTCTTTTAGTTGGAGCTAACAAATATGTTGATTTTGATAGTATGGAGAGTTTTAATCAGTTTAAATATTTAGCAGATAAATCTCCACCAAATCTTCCAGACAATCAACGTTATGCTATGTGGAGGAGAAGCGGCTTTTCGTAGCTTTTTATTCATGTAACAAACCGTGGCTACTAATGCTATGGTCACAAAGATCGGCCGGTATCCGGGGATAGGGGGTAATCGGGATTACACCGCTGGTTTTGGCCATTTTTCCGACATCGTACAACATCGGTCAAACAATTTGTCACACATCATTTACATAAATGGCACCGTCCGGAGGCCGTCTGGTAATCGTACGGCGTCTGTTTCCAAAGAGAAATATTTTGGGGACCGGCGAGGCAGTGAATACCGACCGAACATCTAATACTAATCGGCCGATTATCCTATGATGTCCGGGCGATAACCGGCCTATTCACCGGACATCGTACGGATGTCGCCCGAGTATCCTACGGACAACGAACGATGCTTGTACCAGGCTCGGCCGAATGTCGGGCGATTGTCGGGCGGTGTGATTACTGCTCGATTCCCGGCCGGATATCGGACGATACTTAAACGAGGTGTGAAGGATATGTGGCCGATTATGAAAATCTACGGGACACCGGAGAAATTCTAACTTCGAGTTAAAACTCTTCGGGCACCTCCCCGATGCTGCCTGAGAGCCCCGGCCATGTCTGGTGTCCGGCCGGGGACCAGGCCAAAATGGCTAAAAATCAAGCCGGGAGCACAGGCGCTTGCATAGAAAATGTGATTTTCATTTTTTTTATTTGACAGTGGTATGTGTAATCTCTGTGGCCGGGAGTACATCTTAAGCCTAATCGGAAGGGGTTGTGACCAAAGCATTAATATACCATTTTAATAGCTTGAGATAGCCTTACCTTATTAACTTTTAGCATGCAATATCTTATACTTTATTTTGTTTTATAGTGTCTAAACAAGTCATAAATGGCTGGACATTTGAGAGAAATATTTAATGATTTTTCGGCATAGCCGTATAATTTTCTTTTGGCCCCGGATATGACGCGACAGGTGGCGTTACTGGTCAAGATGAATTATGTGATTGGTCAATGTAGCGGTAAATGCAAAATGCACATATGCAGTTAAAGACGAAACAAAATTAAGATTGAGTCCAAGCTGAATAAGTGGATGTATGATCTATTCAAATGACACATTAATAAAATCATATTTCTGATTCAAATGCAGCCTTATTATCACCAAAAATGATTTAAACTGATATAAGTTTTAATTTGTTATCCGTGCTGAAACGCATTTATTAATTAGTTTGTTACTTTATTTCACCAATAGTTTTACATTATAACCACCAGCATTAAAACTATGCCGTTTATCTTTTTTAAAGATATTTCTTGTTTAAATGTTGTAATGTGTTTGACATTTTAATAAACAATTGAACCTGAACTTGATAACTTGGTACTCCGGTTTTTCCAACAGTAAGATCTCTCGCGCGTTTCCAGCGCGGTCAACAAACGTGATATACATGTATATGTAATGAATATTGTTTCGCAGTTGTTCCTATAACTTCCTGTAGATACCGACACACCTATATATGGGGCCTTTATGGAACTCGCCAATTCCGAGATCTACTAAAGAACATTTCCTCCGACAAAGTTGAATTAATGTTTTCATCAATTTGAAAACGAAATATTTCTGAAATACATCGATAACAATACCCTTTTAATATGCGGGTCCCTAAAGTAAATGATTGTATCAATGCTTCATTTATATGTCACTGATTTCCCCGTACGGTGACATTAGTCACTGAATGTAATTCTTTGCAGAATTAAGCATAAATTCTCAGAAAAAGTACATTTAGTGACAAATATAATGATGAGGCTTCATAAGAAAAAAAAAAAGAAAAAGAAAAAGAAAAAAAAAGCCTTTCACCTTTTTTGTGACTCAAAATCTTGTTAAGAAAATGACGTCTACCTGTACAGGTAAGACATAAAATCGATATATCTATTGAACACCCTGAATTAGATAAGAGCAGGTAGATAAATATATAAAACCAGCACCGTTTTGACAACACGAGTAAACAAACGTGAATAGTGAGTGGGGCCCTACACTGTCTACTATATCCTACTCTTACACGATAAGTATGTTAGAACTTACACAAATACCTAGAAATATATTACAACTTCTGACACCTACAGAAGAGAAGCCTAAAAGTAAAGCTGATGCAGTATGTATTCGTTATATTTGCTGTATATAAATTTTTGTGTTTATATTAAAGGGATTATTTCCTTAGATTTCAACCTCAGGAATTGAAGAATTTCGCCTATAAATATTAGATATATCAATTATTAAGCGATACACGCGCCTACACTGTTAACTTTGTTGTTTTTGTAGATATTTTCGGGGTTGGAACATTGTTTATCTTGAGTGTTGTTTGTAAACACGATCACGATAAATATATTCTTATTGATAGAACGTCAAACTTCAATGTTAAAATATAATCATTCTAGTTAAGCTAAAGTAACAAGTTCGATTTATCTTACATAATGGATTCAAATTAAATACAGATATTATGAGAATAGCTATGATCACACACACATACACGTCAAATGCTGGCTACTGGGAATAGAAGGTCTAGTACTGATTGAGTACTTAGTAAACATAACATAGCTAGTTCCTGCATGTGTCTCATCTGGAACATCGCGTACATATTACTCAAGACAGAAACAAAACTGGGAAACTAATGTTTATACTCACACAAAATAACCAGTAGAAGCCATAATAAAACTGGAAAATATCCTGAAGAGGCCATCTTGAAATGCCGTTCCTCCTTTCTTATCGCGAGGCAGGGTTTACGACCCCGATTTTGTTTGTCACTTGAGGTTTTGTTCAGATACGGGCATACTACTCAGAAGTCGGGTGTGTGTTGAGTACAATAAACACATATCGCTGGTTAAGCCACGGTTTCGTCAGGAGACAAGTTGATAGTAGTGCAAACAATCTCTGCACTTCTCAGAAGTATTCAAGAAAAAGTTACGTCACAAAATTATATTATGACGTCACAATCCCAGACGCAAAATGTTCGCGCCAATTTCGGAGGTGGAGGAAAGCCGGTCCCATGTTTTTCTTTCAGGATGCATGACATTTCAAGGTAGCTCAGACTAGTGGGAATTTCCCTTTAGCCTAGTGGTAGGATGTGGAGAGTATAGGTCATCTAACTAGCTCAGATTAGTGGGAATTTCCCTTTAGCCTAGTGGTAGGATGTGGAGAGTATAGGTCACCTAACTAGCTCAGATTAGTGGGAATATTTCCCTTTAGCCTAGTGGTAGGATGTGGAGAGTATAGATAAATTGGGTTATTTTGCTGTATTTCTGAAATATTTAGACTAGTTTTTGACAAAATACTCGCTTGACGTTAGCTATTCACGAACAGATTCCCCGGTAACAGCTAAAAACGATTAAATATAGCCTTCATCAGTTCTTTCGAAATGGCGCCGTTTTGGTGACGTGGAGTAACGTCACAAAAAGATAACGTCATGAATTATGTGACTGATTCCCGCACTTTTTCACACTAATAGTTTTTCAATGTCTTTTTAAGCATACATGCAATAAAAGAAAATTGAATGGCTTCCCGTTTAATATAACATATATTTTACTCGTATGACAGAATATTTCGATATTTTCCACTCGTGCCTCGCACTCGTGAAAATATAGATATTGTGTCACATACGTGAAACATATGTAATATCAAACGGGAAACAATTCAATATCCTCTACTTATCAATTAATGTTTTCAAAACATATATTGACCTAGTTATTACGCCGATGTCTGCCGTATTGGCCTGTGCCGAAGGTCAATGTGTGTGACCGATTCGTAACAATTAAGTCAATACTGGAAAAAAACCCACTAATTAATGATCATATCTAAAGGCTATGACAGTCAGAAGTTGGACTTTTACTATCAACTTTTGTATTTATGATATTGTAAAGTTTCTGTTATGCACTCCATTGGTTAAACTTTGATCAAGCTAACTATGTTTAGTTTACCTGTATAACAAGGTCAATGCAGATTGGATTTACTGGGATAGTCACAAGGTACCCTGATACAGGTATGCTAACTAACAGTCAAAATGTGGACATGGAAAACAATCCTAAAAGCCGATATGATACAAAGCCAATAGGTTTATTTAATATAACTATGTTATAACTGGCATAGATACAATGTAACATTTAATACTATCTAAGTAAATGTTAAAAATAAAAATGTGTTGCAATAGTTTCTCTGTATAGTTGTAGTTGTAAAGCGGTCACAGAATATAAGATGTTTATCCATTAAACACAATCGATAAAACTTAGACTTTATAGATCTATTATATTAATTAGCATAACTATCAATAATTAATGATTTGATTCTAAAATGTTCAAAATCAATATTCATCTCCCAAACTGAGACATAATCACTGAGCTCATACCATCACGTATATTCCAATCGCTTTGGAAATGATATTGACGATGTTCGATTATAAATCCAATATATTTAACCCGAAATATCCTAATAAACTTCCCGTCAAGAAATGTTTCTATTTTAGGGCAACAACGGTCTGCTCAAAAATATTCCCCCGAAATCAAGGACAATACAGGCTGTTTCTCCTCAGGAAATATTTACTTCAAATGTAACATAAACAGGAAGATAAAAATTAAGCTGTAAGATAAGAATGATTGTTTTCATCCTAATTTTCGTATTGTCCACTTCTAATTGGTAATGTCTTTATTGAAAATTCCCGGTCATGTTCTAAATATCCGATGTCGACCGCTCAGCTTATGACGCTGATTAATATGTTGGTGGTTCGGACGACACGGTTCTTATTCTTAGAACCTGACATTACCTGAATCTCACCTAGAATTGTATCGTCATGACAACAGAATATGCCTACCATTCCAGAACATTATTCTTAATTCCAGGGTACGTTTTATTTATATCTAACCATCGTTTTATCAATTTTTACATAGACTTGTATTGCTATTGTTAACGAGGGATCAAACCGTACTGTAAATTCCCAGTGTCCTCCACTTCCTGGTTACTCGAGTGGTCGTAAGATCGATGTTCGCTGATCGATATAAAAGGTGACATTTGATCGACCGATATCAAATGAATTGGTTTAGTAGGGACCTCTCCGTGTACCGGGTAGGCTTCTCGTGAAGCTCAAAGGCAAACAAACATGTGCCTACCAGGTGGAGGACATTGTTTTGTCGATAGGGAAATCACTGTAACAAAACTCATCGAAGATATTTTCAGTGCAAAAATAGATTCACCCCAAAAAAGATAGTGGGCCGGTTTGTGTTAAAGTAAATCTTTCTTATCTTTTGTCCAAGACGTACACATAATGAAATGAATTGAAACTGTCTGGTAAGTTAATCCATATACATGTACACACACAAGGATAGTTAAGTACGATAAAGTCACTCATATTTGCATTGCAATAACGTCTAGTTATGTTCTCTAGTGCAAATAGCATTAAGTAAATATTACCCGCAGACATGCATGTGATAATTAATTTTCAGTGGAAAACTGCGTAGTGTGAATCAATAGGTTCACCTCCAAAACGACAGTGCGCCAGCTTGTATTAAACATCGACATTAAATGGAAAAGAGACAAGACTGGGGGTTTGGTAAGTAAGATAAACAGCGGATGAAAAGATTTAAAAGAGGGGAATTTCCCCAAGATTTATTTACTATTTATATGCTAAGTTGAAGAGAAAAATAATGGTAAAGCAGAAATGAATACAGATTTTGGGTTTATATTATCATTTGTCCTGCTTAACATTTTTATTTCATAACAATCACACGGAGTTTACGATTTTTAGATCAAGTTCAGTTTTTTAACATCTCTGCAAATATCTTGTCAAAATAAATCTGAATGTGTTGGTTCAAGTTACATTTCTTTCCACGACTTTCATACATTTAAATTAGTTATGTGTTTCTATTTCAGAATAGTATTAAAATACAAACGTTTATATTTTGAGATTTTCTGAACTATACCTTGTATGCAATTTTTTACGGAATCAGAAGACATTAGGCTCAACAGGTATTGTAAAAGTCGATTTAGCAATACTAATAATCTATTAATCTTCAGCTATCAATCTTTTTAATCTTTTTTGCTTTGCTGGTTTGCTATTGGCTATGTGGGTACTAATACTCCTAATCAACGCAAACATTGATTTCAACTAATGTAATTTTAGTAGTATAACTTGTCGGCGGAGACCCAATGAGTTTAGATTTTATATAATTTACCTATCAGTTTAAGATAAGCTGTGAAGCTCACACCACGGCGATTCTTTATTCATTCAATAAATGTTTATAATCGATATTTTTTTATCATAATATGCATCCTTATCCAAGTTTTGTTTTGGTTCCTGATATGCGGAATGATCACTTAATTTTCTCTTATAATGTTACTTTCGGCTTATGATATACGGATGTAGGCTCAATCATGCGTCGAGGAAAAAAACAACCTTGATTACATTCCACGTGTCATTTATTCTGTTCATAACAGAACATAATTAACCACCTTGATTCAGACCACAACCAATGTGATATTTTCTGTGTTAGTGACAATTATTGTAATTTTTTGATAGACACATTATTTGCCAGAAACAGAATAGACATTGAGACATGACGTGATAAGACAATCTGAATGTTATTACACTACAGAATATTAATATGAAACAGGCAATGCCTGGAAAAAGTGCATGCTCTAAAACCTGTTGCTATAGTGTGGTCACAAACGTTTGAATCTGGCCAAGTATTTATAAAAATAGCCCCTTTAATGAGCTTATTACTGGCAAGTCATTTAGATTTTTAACAACATAATTCAAATACTGAATTATATAGAGCTGTCTTTATTTTAAACAGTGATATCTCAATCTTAATTTTTTTTTTAGATATATCTGTATTTTAAATACAGATATTTATATATAATACATTAATACAAATATCGGTATTTCTAATTTATATACAAACGCGAGGTTCCCAGTCATGTAAATTTTCCATATTGGTCGGCCTAAAGATTTTTTTCACACTTAGAGACCACTCACTGATACATTGATTAGTGACATCAAAGTCGGTTCCCTTGGCTATATATTTAACCCAAATTAACCGATGATGCACTTGCCTAATTACGTAATTACATTGTAAGTTACTAACCAGTCTTTTCACGCCAAATACACATTATGTATGAATAGTTTCAATCAAAATTCAACCATTTTGCCCAAGCGCACAAAGCACCGACTCATCTTTCATCACTAACGTGGTGCCCGTGGTCAGAACGTATCCGTTGACATAATCTTAAACGGGAAAGATCGGAAGACGTTAATATGTGCGCTGAAGAATGAGAAATTTTGACTTCCGGCTACCTTCTAGATAAAAGGAAATCATCAATGACCTTTTGGAAATATTACATATGCTATCAATACAGGATTTTTTCTTTACTCTACATTTCACCTCTCTGGATGATGTAGATGGTAAAGCATGACAGGCTGGACAAGAACACAGAATTTAGAATATCTTTCACACTGTTCGTTCTCTACTGACACCGGTATTTATAGTCCAAACCACAAAGATGCAGTGCTTGTTCTGGGTAAAATTAAAAACGGACACATCCTGGAAACAGTGTTCAACTCCTTTTAAAATGCCAGTTTCCAGCATATCGAAAACATTTCATTTCATAGTATTAGACATACTTTTTGTTCCATTTTTCTTTCTTACAAGAGTAAACATTCTGGAGCACAAAACAATGTTCTCAGAAGCATTGCTTGGCAAGCGGGTGACTGTTATACTAGACGACGGTACATATGTCTTATTTCTGAATTCTGATCACAGGATCCAGCATGACAGCTCAGACACCATTAATCCATAAAGGATTATTATTTCCTGTGTCCTAATGGAAAAAGAACCATGGGTGTATATATGCACGTAGGCAGTATCCTATACTATCGAGGATACTACATACATTTGAAAGCCAAGCCAGTAAGCATTTGTATCCAAAAGTCAAAAGGTTTAAGACACACCTCAAGTTATGTAGATTTCAGTACCAACCGTCATCTTCGAGGTATTTGGTATGGTCAACTTGGACAAGTATAACTAAGATGTAGACCAAGAATTACATGGCCAATCAGATTCTAGGACGAGGAAGCCATAATGGATTCCATGTTAGGTGGTTTAATGTCTAAACCAACGTAAATCTAATATGCAGCGTTCCTGAATTGATTCATCAGCTGAACAACATTTAATATTTGTTGTTGTCAGGGAACATGGCGGTCATTTTGAAAGTAGAAATTTCACGTTAGTTGGATATTAGTGTAGGTGTCAGTCCCTGTGTACTAATGAAACCAACTTTTGATATTTTATTTCAGTTCACTTTGCAAGATTTCATTGCAAAACATATTTCCCATTATGCTTGTTTTTTTCTCAAAAATCACACAGCAATATTGCCAATCAATTTTAATTACTTTGCACAAAACTCCTAATCACAGAAACTTTTTTTTAGGAAATTCATTTCATATTGTTTGGAGATGTTTTTAGCACATAGGAATCAGGAATAAGATAGAACATTTACATATGTATATGATTTTAGCACATAGTTACGAATGGACTGCAATAGGAAGTTGTATTTTGACCTTCAGAAAATTTCGCTTAATGCAAAAAAGAACTCAAAATCCATCACATATTTATCTTCTGTTCCTAATGTATTCAAAATAGCAATTTCTTGCTTTGCGTATATGATATCTAACTTGTTACTTTCAGCATTTTAATGTTTAGTTTTCTAAAAAAAATGATATTGAAGCACTTTTCCCGAAAACCATAAATATTTGTTATTTGGCACAAAAAGGGCGTTGTATTCTTGCGTATGTACATTTTGGGACTATTTGTAAACGTAGGACTACGGAGGCTACCAATAAATAAATGCATATCTGAAGCTATTTGGTAAAAATCCAAACATCTTGCCATAAACTGCAGGACAATTATATAATATTTGGTCACTGGTACTATTTCAAAGTTATGGGACAGATTTATTTTTGGCTTTTACTGTACCCTGTATAAAATCTTAATTTGATTATTATTGTACAGATTTGTTAGCTACTCATGATTGATTTGTAATGCTTGTAATCTTCAGTCTGGTCTTGATAATGGCCATATACATATTTTGTCGTTCCTTTTTGCAGTTGCATACAGGCATTACAATCATACTGAGATAAAAAAAAAATGTGACTCTTATTTCAAATTAAAAGCAAAATCAACAAAATGTGCTTAGACTAGAAGTGTCATTTATTAGTTATATCACCAGTAATACCTACCGATATAATAAATTATTCAATAATTAATTAAAACAACTGGCGGTGAAAGAGATAATTTCCTTTACACAACTGTCACTCTGAAGTATGAAAACATACACATCATTCCATACATTCAAATTTATAACAGATTTAAGATTTTTTTTTCAATATACATATACAAAATCTAAATGTATTTAAAGGGATTTTGGCGCCAACACTTAAATGATGGTCCTATGAAAGTCTGATCTTTTCTCTATTTTTGTCTCAAAATCCATGATGACTTTCCGTTGGCGATTTTGATTCCCATACAAAACTCAAAATTGAATCAACTCAAAGTTCGGAAATTCTCGTACTTAACAAGAAATTGTGATAACAAACTCAACTGTCCAAATTCAACACTGCCACGTATCAGCGATTGTTGCCGCCATCAGTTTCAATACTGAACGGGACCAAGGGGAACCTACGAGGGCTAATTGATATGTTGAGAGCCTCATATTGAAGGATTTGAATTTTGGCGGACATATTGTATTATTTTTCAACATAATCTCCTTCAGTATCTATATACTTTTGCCAGCGGTGTTTAAGGGCCTCAATGCCACTTTTATAGAACTCATTTTCATGGCTGTTCAAAAGTCATCCACTGCATGTATGACTTCATCATCCGACTGAAAGTGGGTGCCTGAAATAGCTGTTTTCAGTTTTGGAAATACATGTAGATGAAAGACAGATGGAGCGAGATAAGGTGAATAAGGCGGATGCTCAATCAGCAGCAATGGCAATGCCAAATTTGTGAACAGGTGCATTGTCCTGATGGAATAACAAACCTTTAGTGAGCTTTCAGCAGAATATCATCTGCATCCAAGAAAACCGACGCCATAACCTTCCCAGCTGATGGAACAGTCTTTGCCCTCTTCGGCAGGGGAAAGCCGGGGTGCTTCCATTGTTTCGATTGTTGTTAGACCTATGGGGTAAAATGATGGACCAATGTTTCATTTATAGTGACAAATCTCTGAAGAAAGTCGGCATGCGATAATGTGCGTTAGGTGTGCTTCTGCTCAACTGTCAGAAGTCCTGGTACCCATCCAATCTAATTAAAATCTAGATGGTCATTCTCACTATGTTTCATGAGGTACGTAGTGAGAATGACCATCTAGATTTTAATTAGATTGGGTACCCATCGGGCCGGAAGCTTTCACATTTCAAGATCTTCGGTCAGAATGTAATGTACTCTTTCCTGTGAAATGCCAACTCTTCTGGCTATATATCTTTTTGTGACTGATCTGTTAGTCACAATAATATCATGAACTTTATAGACCATTTTTTGGGGTTGCATCTTTGACAGGCCTTTCAGGATGGGGTCATCCTCAAAGCTCTGTCGGCAGCGCTTAAATTCCGCCACCCACCTTTTCACTGAAGCATGTGAAGGGACATCTTTCCCTAGTGTTGCTACCATATTATTATGGATATCCTTAGGTGTTAAGCCTTTTTTATGCAAATATTGGATCACAGCTCTTTCATCGATTTTGTCCATTTTGCAAAAGCCGCTTGTCTTGTTTACTTTAGAGTGCTACCTCGTCGATATAAACTAACCAAATGAGACCAGTCATTGGGTACACGGCCTTATATAGTCAGAGAATAGTAGAACTTCAAAAGAACATCCTTCAGAACTCCTTCAATACGAGGCTCACAACATATCAATCATCCCTCGTACATATCAAGTTTCAGAAATATCCTTCATTACTTCTGAAAACATAGTACATGATAACAAACGCCAAAATGCAAGATGGCTGCCTGTTAGCCATTTCGTTTACCCAATCAATCTAAAAAGTAATGGGGACAACTAGGGACCAAGGGGAACCTATTCATCAAGTCAAAGAAATATCATTTTAGTACGTCTCAAAAAAAAGGGATATTTTCCTGATCAGACACAAAATTGGACGGGATAAACTAGGGACCTAGAGGAACTAACACATGGTTTTTGAGAGAAATAACGATAACAAACTTCAATTTTTAAAATCTGAGATGGCCACCTGTCAGCCATTTTGTTTACCGAATAAAACTCCTTTTTTCCCTAATTTCAAATTTCTAAATTTAGATATTTCAAAAATAAAATAAATAAATAAAATAAATTAATGAATAAAATGTAAAAAAAAACCCCAAAAACAACAACTTAAGTCAGTATGTTGCATCAGATAATCTGCAAAAAGATACAAGATAAAAATAATACCCATCAGTATTATCAAGGATGGGAAAACAAATTCAGGTATGGTAGCATTACGTCACTTGTGCTACATACTGTGTTTTCATTTCGTTTAGAGAAAATATTGCAAAGGGAACAACTACGCCTTACCATGGGTAATGACTACTTACGTAATACGTATCTTATTTTACATCCTGTAGTGTTCCACCAGTAATCTAGTAAATAAGGTTTAACATCTACGAGATTGTTTTTGATTTTGTTTTGTCAGTTACTGATTTGGATGGGCTCTTAGTAACACAGTTCTGAACGAATTAGCCCTTTTTAAGTAGAGACTGACACTGACACATAGAAGTAACAATACCATGTAATCTACTCGTGAATTAGACAGTTACAGCACGGATAAAACATTCATATACTTAAACTTGAGTGAATAGTTTGTATATGCCAGATTAGGCATTCAATATATATTTCATTACACATTTTGTTGTTTTAAAGATTAACTATTATTTGGTGATGTTTTATTTCGTTTTCTTTATTTATGGGGATGTTAAACCCCATTCTTGGTTCCATTTACCAGAATTTTCTCTCTCTTTAATTAGTTTTAAATATTCTTTTCTTGTTTATAGACGATTTGATGCTTATTAATTAATAATCCCAAACATTGCTGGAATGGAGGTTTTAACAGAACCAGAAGACGTTAGACTCAATAGGTAATATAACTACTTTCAAATGATAATAACAATTACCTTATAAAATGTGCATATATACGCACAATGTATATCTACAAATAAGGCAAACTATTAGGCCATGTATACACTGGTGTCCTTCAAGTACAGCAAATATGGGTACTGAACGGTATCAGCTTACAACGTCATACAATATATGGGGGATTGTGTGTTTGTATTTCTTACTCAGCATTCAGTTCAAAACCCGGTTACGTGAATGCTTCGGAGAGGGGCTAGTAATATAGAAAAAAAGAATAGCTTAGAGATTGTAGCCTTGTAAATATATTTTACAAAATACGGGTCACATGACATTTAATTTGATTTCAAATATTATATATCCGTTGACTGTGAGAAATGCGATTGAAGTAGACGTTATGTCCTTTTGTAATAATACGAAACGATTTAATTTCCTTGCACGATATGTACTTATGCGACTTCGTTGATTAGTCCGGTGCTTCATTTTACCACAAAATATATTTTTTAATCGCATTACTTTTAGAGAGTCAACGAAAGTCGAGTTTAATAATGTATATGAAGATGATATCCACGAGAAGTTATCGGACAAGGAAAACATTGAAGAGGAATTGATTGAATCTGAAAAAGGGTAAGGTTCACGTTCCACAAGTGCTAATTTGCTACCTTGTTGTAGTATTTATGTGACACGGTTCAGTAGGAGTTAAAACTACGATGAAAATGATTTGTTCCTCAATACAAAAACAAGGTTTAGATAGAGGATCGTTACTGAAAAATATGCATTTCAGCTACACCTAAAACAATATTCAAAGGATTCGATTAATTTTTAATCAAACCATAACCTTCAGATTAGGTGAGCAATACATGACCGTTCGGCCTTCTGTTACAGATAGACCGCTTTCGAATATCATCAAGGAAAGTTTTGACTTAGCTTATGAAATCACGTCCATGCGCACAGTAAGCATGTTAGCTAACGTCAAGTTAATATAGTGTGCAAAGATAAATACATATAATATTCTCCAGTGCAAATATAGTCTTATCACAATATCATTTTACTAGTTTTCGACATTTTATTTTCGTTATAAAACAGGGAACCTGACACGTTCACAGACGATTCAAAGTATGAGGATGACTTCAACACAAGGTAAGGTCATGGTTATTTTTCTTCTATGAAAATACTAGAGTCATACATTGCCTTGTTTATACCGGAAATAACATAACAATCATATCATATCCACCGTGTACAAGCTATCCTTATAGGGGATGTTTTATAGAGACAGATATATTGAAACGGCTTGATCTACGCACTAACCGTACCAATATATGCACGTTTAACACAGTCAGGCAATTTGCTCTTTACGTTTTAAGTTCCTGCATAGTAACGTGTATTATCTTTCTGCACAGTGAAATCGTTTATCCTCCTTACAGTAACATGTTTTATCGCCATGTGCAGTAATGTGTGTATTTATGTAAGACATGTAGTAATTTATATAATGTGTGCAGTCAGTGGGTTTAATTTTTTTTTTCATTTCGATTTTGTTATTATTCCGGATCAAAACAGTGTGTTAGCAGGTTATCCATGTCTGGGGTCTTTAAAAAGTGTGGACCGCAAGTTTAAAGGTCATGTGACCACACTGCAAAATTCGTAAACAGTGAGGAATATCTCGTTTTACTAAAGGAAAATAAAGTTACTTTCGACTCCAGACTGCTTGGATTTCCAACTGTATAGCACTATATATGACGATTGACACTTCAAGATACAAACAAAAAATAATGTATAGAGTTAAGGACCATTGAGAGTTTGAATCGACGTACAGAATCAATAAAGCTAGGCTGTAAGTACAAACTCTATCTTTTGTTCTAAATCGACCCTCTCCTTTCGTTAAACGAAGTCTGACTCAGGTTAATTGGTGTCATGTTAGCTGGTTATGGTGCCGATAATTGTTAACTGAACTGTAAGGTGTTTGAAGGATTTTTTATGGCGTATTTATCGTTTATACGGCGGTCTTTACTCATTTTAGTGAATGATACTTTTGATTTGAGTCCTGCCCTGTAGGGTAATACTGTTGTAGTTATAGGCCTACAAGTGCTTATGTAGCTCACGGTACGTACGTGTGTTAATCATTCAGGGACAGATGATCTGGATATACCGTAATTTTACAGAATGCTTGTTTGAAACTACATAACATTACTCCCCATACTTCATCAATCTGTGGGATAGATTTGCTCAAGTGCGATTTTTATTGAGTTAATTGAATTATGCATATGAACCAGAAAAACTATTCCAGTTTCGATTATTAAAATGTCTTAAGACACATGTAATCTTTTGACGTTTTCTTCAAACATTTAGGTCGTCAACAAAAGTGAAATTTAATTCAAACTTTGAAAACATCATCGGAAAGGATTCAGACGATGATAGCATACACGATTCGCCGATAGAACGGTAAGACAACTATATAAGTTTTACACTCTATATGTCCTGAAATGTGATTCTTTAACAATGTGTAGCACGCTACCGTTCCTTGGATCCGAATCGGGTAATAAAACTAATGTGTCGATATTTAAACCAGTTAAACAGAAGTCACACGTTACTGTTCGCTCGCTGAACAATTTTCAAACCATAAGTACCATTTTTTACACAGCTATCAGCTCGCCATACTTTCATGTTCTTAATGTCGCTGTTAAATTTGTTGATTTTAATTCGGATCACCAGCAATCATCGCAATATACAATTGATACATTAACGATATGAATTTTCAAATGAATGTATTTAATATGAGTTCACCTGTTAATAGACATTATAAGTTTAAAATATTATCTAGTCTTAGATAGATAAATCAAAATGACGAATATCTCTTTATTACCCTAATTTACAATTTTACAATATCAATATTTGTTCATCATTTGATGACTATGCTGTTACGATACACTTACCCTTGATGTGGACGCCTAAGCATGTGCCCTGCAGGTAGGGCGTAAGAATTGTACCTGCTGCCCCCATTGCATGATCGTAGGAGGCGACTAAATTTGGGATCTTATCTTTTCTCTTCTTTCTGAACAACTTTCTTCTTCCTAATGTCTCCCTTGACAATGCCTCACTTTTGGCCTTTTAGTTGAGCGTTCGCCGCTGTGAGGAAGGCTTTGGGTTCTGTCCCCTGGCCGAGACATACCAGAGTCTTTAAAATGGTAGTTGCTACTCCTGCTTAGCGCTCAGCATATTTGGAGTGGGACGACTGGTTCGTCCGTAGTCAGTATAATGTGACCGGTAGGGGTGTGCTGCTGGGTGTCTTCGGCAGTATGCTTCAGTGAGGTAGCACTATAAATCGGCAAAAGTTCCGGCCTATCACAAGGAGACTTAACATGAACATGCCACAGCCTCCCAAAACACACATACGCACTCACCACACGCATGCATGTCGCACGCACTGGAGGCCGTCCTTGAATGACCTTAGGTGTTAATAGGACGTTAAACAAAATAAACCAAATCAAAGCCTAAGCATATCTTTATTTCACTTAAGGCTTAGATTTTCCATGTTCATCTTATTATGTATCTAAATATAAAAAACCGCTTCTTTAATGTTCACAGTTATCCGTGTTTGGAAGTTATAAGAGAACCAGAAGACATTATACGGAACAGGTATTATTGTTTAATTAATGTAGTGTAATTCAAATATGTATAAAGTATACCCATTTGCTTTTCATATTCACAAAATCCCGTCCTGGCATGTGAAATAAGTAGCTTTGTATGGAAAGTAATTCTACATGAGATGATATGGAAAGCTTTGATTATTACGGTCAATGTCACTTAACACATAGTGAATATTGTTTTTTTATTTGAGCAAACATTGTATATGAACTTTTAGAGAGTCAACGCTAGTCGACTTTAATAAAGTATATGAAGATGATATCCACGAGAAGTCATCGAACGAGGAAAACATTGAAGAGGAATTGATCGAACCTGAAAAAGGGTAAGGTTCACATTCTCCATGTGTAAATGAATAATCTTGGTGCACTATTAATATGACAAGGTTCAACAAGAGTTAAAACTACAATGAAATTATTTGATTCCCAATAAAAAAATCCCTAAAGGTTTAGATATAGGATCGTTACTGAAAAGAAACTGTATGAATTTGTGTTCCATATCCATTACCTGAAACAGCTTTGATATTCAATGGATTCAAAGAAATTTTAATCAAACGATTACCTGCAGATTCGGTGAGCAATACATGCCCATATTTGACCTCTTGTTATAGATAGAGCGCGTTGGTGTCGTGTTTAAGGAGTGTTATTAAGCTTATGTTGGTTTAGTTTATTATTTTGAACGACCTATCGACAGCTGGGGTAATAGGACGGCTTTCCGTGCGTGCGACATACATGCGTATGGTGAGTGCGTAGGAATTGTATTGAGAGGCTGCGGTTTGTTCATGTTATGATCCTTATGATCGTCCGGAACTTTTGCCGATTTATAGTGCCATCTCACTGAAGTATCCTGTCGGAACACTCAGCAGGCCACACCATCCGATCACATTATACTGACAAAGGGCAAGCCAGTCGTCCCACTCCTTAAATGCTGAACGCTAAGCAGGAGTATCAACTACTATTTTTAAATTGTCTGATATGTCGCGGCAAGGAGATAGAACCCAAAGCCTTCATCACAGGTGCGAACACTCAACTAAATGTCAAAGTGAGCATTGTGAAGGGAGACATCAGGCAGAAGAAAGTTGTTAAGAAAGAAAAGATAAGATCCCAAATCAGGTCGACTCTTACGATCATGCAATGGGGAAAAGTAGTTACTATTATTACGCCCGATCTGCAGGGCAGTAAGCATATGAAATCAAGTTTATGAGCACAGTAATGTTTACCAACGTCCAGTAAATATAGAATGCAAAGCTGAATATTTAAACTCCGCTGCAGATATAGACAAAAATATTTTACTAGTTGCATACTTTCGGCACTTTGTTTCCCGTTTTGAAGCTTATGATGTTTAATTTCAAACAGGGAACCAGACACTTTGACAGACGACTCAACATATGAAGATGACTTCAACACAAGGTAAGGTCATTGATGGTTGTATTCAATGAAAATATTTGAGTCATGAATTTACTAGTTTAGACTTGAAATAACATAAAATTCATATCACATTTACCGTGTAAAAGCTAGCCTTAAGGTGGATGCGGAGGCGCGATTAATGAAAGTCGGCATATAGACTGATATATAGAAACGTATATAAACATTTGACCTGCGCACTGACCCTACCAATATATGCACGTTTAACACAGTCAGGCGGTTTGCTCTTTGCGTTTCATCTTCCTGCAGTGTAGCATGTGTTATCTTCCTGCGCAGTAACATTACATATCTTCCTGTACAGTAACATGTGTTATCTTCATTTACAGTAATATGTGTTATCCTCATGTACAGTAATATGAAACAAATTGTTTCAATTTCGGTTATAAAATAATATCTTATAATTTCTTGGACAAACTGATACCCTTGGCTAATGCTTTATTTTGCGAGCTTATTATTTGTAAAAAAAAAAAAAAAAAACCCAGATCATTTCAATGTGGTTTATAAAGTACATTACTGCATAACATATTGGCGTTGTAGGCTTTGTAGAGAAAATTGTTTTCTTATATCACCATTCATCTGTAGAAGACAAGTAAATGACTCTTAGACTGCAGAACCAGGATATACGGAGGTTATTCTTATACGTCTGCACGGTTCGTGGGTTGGAATTAAGAGCGATGTTTAGACCCTGCACGAAAGAGACTTCCAATCAGGAGAGATAACTCCACCATTTTCACTGCACTCTTCATCGTATTATGAAAGCACTCTTCTGGACTCTGTAAACTCCATGGAAATAACCGGTGGACGTCCTAACGTTCATGGATCCAACCGCATTGAGGGCTCGATATTTCAGGGTTGATGATCTTCTGAGGGACGAGAGTGCGGGGCTCCTAAAGCTAGATTTAAAACTATTTTATTGTTTAACTCCCATGGCTGGATACTGTACACTTTTGAACGGCTACCTACCTAGGAGATTATCTTACAATAACTGAAATCATCATTTCTAAAAATTGTATTTAATATATTTTGGAGAGGAATTTTTATTTAGGCTTAATTTGACTTGCTTTTGTAAATCAGATCTGCTGTGATAAGATACAACTACTGTTTTACTGATATATGTACACTATTTACATTCCTCTATACAAGGAAAATCTTTAGGTTGCTTGTTAAGCCCCACCTCGGACGAGGGGTCAGCGACAACGTGGTATAGCTCCTGGTAACCTAAGGTTATATGAGCATCACTAAAACAATAAGTATTAATATGTTAGGGCGTAAGAATTGTACCTGCTGCCCCCATTGCATGATCGTAAGAGGCGACTAAATTTGGGATCTTATCTTTTCTCTTCTTTCTTAACAACTTTCTTCTTCCTAACGTCTCCCTTGACAATGCCTCACTTTTGGCCTTTAGTTGAGCGTTCGCCCCCGTGAGGAAGGCTTTGGGTTCTGTCCCCTGGCCGAGACATACCAGAGTCTTTAAAAATGGTAGTTGCTGCTCCTGCTTAGCGCTCAGCATACACGGAGTGGGACGACTGGTTCGCCCGTTGTCAGTATAATGTGACCAGGTGGGGTGTGATGCTGGATGTCTTCGGCAGTATGCTTCAGTGAGGTAGCACTATAAATCGGCAAAAGTTCCGGCCTATCACAAGGAGACTTAACATGAACATGCCACAGCCTCCCAAAACACACATACGCACTCACCACAAACATGCATATCGCACGCACGGGAGGCCGTCCTTAAATGACCTTAGCTGTTAATAGGACGTTAAACAATATAAACCAAACAAACCATCCCCTAGACTGCTTGGGTAGTTACCCTCCCAGGTCAATCTCTCACAGTTTGACCGACAGACTTCGCCGACCCTGGCCCTGTTGGCACGAAATCCCACGACGATGCGTAATTCTGCCCTTTAGCGTATTCTCGCATATGGGGTCGACTAGCGACTTATTCCTCTCCTGGATTCCGATCATTCTTGGTCCTCAACGACACATTTCCATATAAAGGCTTCTCTTTGGGCTCAATGCGCTGTTTTTTTTTACTGGAAGGGGCGTTAGAAGCTACACAGTTTTCGGCCTTCCGGTGTCCTTCCCCTCCATAATTCTAATTGATTAGGAAACAGTCGGTGATCACCTTCATTATGGCATGATCCACCCGTTACAAAATTATATGGAGTTTTGAGATCTAGTGGTTGCCTGGTTCGTAGAAAGCATTGTCTGCTTTTGCTGGTTTTCTCTACACGGCGTTGCGTGGTCTCATCAAAATGCGCGTAACCATCATTGGTTAAGGACTGGATTCCAAATCCGCTTAACTTTCGGTCCCCTCCTATTTGGCATACTGGAGGACGCGCCGGGATTCATTTTCTTTTTCTTTCTTTTTTCCTTTGGAAAGACAGCTTCCGCGGGAGTTTGACTGCATACCCCAACGCGTCTTTAAGTTGTAGGTCGCGAGAATATAAACGGTTTTAAGATTTAGGGGCATAACACTTACTAGAAAGCAAAATGATCAATGAATTACGTTTCTTGGTGATTGATCATCTGTACCAAGTTTGATCAACATTGGTCAATATAGTAAGTACACGAGTTTAAAGAAATCGCAGTATTTACCATTATCTTATCAGACAAGTTTTTTTCTGATTTCTGATTTTGCTATATGTTGATTCTGAGTTTTATTGCTCAATACTGTACATACACAGATCTAGACAATAAGCTTGTTTGGTTGTAACAATACATTTTATGCTATCATAAGTATGTTTATTGATTGGATATTAAGCATTGCTGAAACAAATTAATATACAGAAATGTACCTTTTCGATGAAGCTCAGGATCCGAAGACCAAATCGATGAATCCTGTCCAGAAAGGTCAGTGGTTTGTATTGAAGCTATCATCGATGAAATGTAGCAGGAATCAGGCTAACGGTATGATAGAAAATAACATTTCGATTCGCAGCACCGAATCTTGTCATGAGTCGTCTGGTTTTGGATACTTCTTTTTGTGTGAAGCATTTTAAATTTTACACAAACATTTAAGAAATATATCAGTGTACAAACACTAATATTTTCCGTGCAATCAAAACGCACATGTGACTAATTCGTATATATAGTCTTTCTCCTATACCAATATCGGTACGATTACAGTTAAGTTTTATCACTTACACTTCAAATAAGTGTCATTGTCTTCGAAAATAAAATTCCATTTTTAATGTCTGTGTTGTTATCCGCAATCAATCATGATGCATACATGTATATCAATTACCGAATATCCATTTACAATCTCTTCAGGCTTTCAACTATCGAAGAAAATCTAGGTAACGGAATAATCATCAGATATCTGGAAAACCAAAGATTCAAAGTTACGTATGTATCCCGTCCTCTGGATCTGCTGATGAGAAATACACAGTTGACAAAGTTGAAAGGAGCACTGGTTGACTCCAAATTGATTACGGATATGTATGGTATATACCAGGAGTCATCCGCAGAACAGTTATCCTCCCTACCGATCGAAGACAATTGCGATGATGAAGTGCACATCTTTGTAACTATCAAAGTGAATCGTTCACAGCACTTCAAATACTTTGCTCATCTCAGAAGAAATAACACTTGGATAAAATTACCCGTGCAAATGCAGGTGAGAAATAAAACATAAACCGTGGTATTCGAAATGATGAAATTTTGTTCTGTGTGGAAATGCCTGTACACTAATAATTAGAAAAGTGTCAGGTCATTACATTAAAATATCTATTTTAATATTTGAAATATTGTCATATATGTTGCGATCAGAATTCAAAAGTGGATCGATGGCGAATGATTATTAAGAACATGCAGTTTTTACTGATTTTAGTTAGTACAATCGTATTACATTATAAAAGAATTATAAGAGATATGACCCGATTTTCCTGAATTCTCATTCGCTAAAACATAGTCATGTGGAGGTCAACATTTTGAGATATTCACCTGACGTTTTTGGAGCAGAGTCAATGTTGCGTTGATGACTCATAATTATTGTGACGTCACAAAGCCCAAATGTAAAGTTCCTTTTATCAAGATAAATATAATGCACTTCCACCCTTTTGAAACAAGTTTTATATCTAATATACAGATTAAGGATCTTTACATATAAGTTAAATATGAAAACTTATACTTGCATTTCCAGCTATAATAGCATAATTGTCCATTGGTGTAGCTTGTTGAAGATGATGAAAATTATTTATAATCCGTATCGTGATATCATTGAAAATTATTCCCTTTTCATGTGCGATAATTTGAAAATGGAAACACTACTACGATTTGACCATACGTATAAATGAATTTAATATTATTGTTATTTATTCGTGTTATCAATTAAATGATAAGTTATGTCCATAAGTATGTGTTAGTTACCAACGGCAAGGTAGTATTAATAAAACCAAAAAAAAACCTTTTGATTCTGACAGTCAAAATGTGACGTCATTTGAACGTGGAAGACATTATAGTAAAGAACACTGAGTGCGCGTATATGGGATTGATTTATCGCACATTGGAATTCCGCCTTGGAGATATGAAAAGATATTTAAACAACGTCTGTACTATCCTGTCTACAATATTAACATAAACGATAATATAAGAAATAATATAAAAGAAAAATGAACGATTATCTACTACCTTGACATTTTGCTAACGATTTCTTGTTGATTTTGTTTGATGACTGTGTTATTCTGTGACGAACGCTAGTCCGTCAAATTCCATGTCCAATGTTGCTTTATATATCATCTATATGTACTCAAGTTAAATACGCATATTATATTGGATTGTGTTTAAATTGTATAGGGTGATATTGCTGAATTCGAAGGAGTCGCATTTGACATTCTTTTTCTGACATCTGAGCCAATAATTGAAACTTTCATACTGGAACCACAGGGAAAGGAGTTTGTGTCCGAGTATGACAACAGTATACAAATAATCTTTCCACCTTATTGTGTCCAGCAAGCAGAACTTCTAAAGGTCCAGGTAAATAATAAATATGTTATTATGATGATTTGATTTTTGCCATCTTACTTTTCATTTTCCTGTTTGGTTAACATCGGCACTTCCCTTCATTTTGAGTTTTATTCGTTTGCGATTCGCTATTAATGGAAATTTCCTGCGATTCGCAGTAAAGCAAGAAATGTATGTCTGTTTAGTTCGAGAGAAAGGTAACTCATGAATATTGATGAAAGAAAATGGGTTGCACGTGAATTGTATGATGTGTGAGCAGGTAGTGTGGTGTACAGGTGAAATGGCTCATTCTAGCCTCCGACTTCAAAGTGCACGGTCAGTGTTTTTTTTAATTAAAATGTGGTAAGAGTCGGAATGGAATGTAGTTTTTAACCTTATATGTTGAGTTTAAGATGTTTGTCCGATTTATCACGTTTTCTGACTGCTAGTAAATACCATTAATGTAACCGTCAAAAGATTTTCCAGAGTTTTTGGCTTATTTAGTTTTCTCTCTAATGGGATGTTGTTAGATGTTCATGTAACGTAGTGAAAATGACCATCTAGATTTTAATTAGATTGATATTGATCTGTTATTTTAATGATATAAATGAAATTAGACTTTATTCGTATAATTATTATACAATTATTATAATTAATACAATTTTACATAACTACAGTCCATTTCATCTTTCGACTGGTAGACAAAACATTTACCAGAATCATCCGTTGCAATTCGGAAAGTATCTTTTGTCATTTTCCGCATGTTTGCTCGGCCTCGACGACATAAATAGTACACAAGCTCAAACCACACTTTGTATTATAGTCCACACAGAGAGCTAATGTAGAACACAGGCGTTTTACCCGAATCCAATGCCTTCAGATCCTGCTCTACAATCGGGTAGTGGTTTACTTTCCCGAACCCACGTCGTTTCAAATCAACAGAGACTGCTTTGAAAATGTCTGTACTAGGCGAAAAGTTCTCACCACATATATCTATTCCCATTGCTTTCAATATGTACTTCTTCCGTCCATATTTCAAGCTGTTTATGGACGACTGCTTCAGGGGCGTCCCGTCATCTTTTTGTATGCCGGCATAAAATTCTGACAGTCGAGAGTTCAAAGTAGGGACATCGAAGCTTTCCAATTCCCTTGGCCGCCCTGTTTCACTTAAGACATTTCTGAAAGATTCAATGACACCATTGATGACACGTTTAGTATTCTTGGAATCTTTCTCCTTTAGCAAAGCAGCGATTTCTTGCTCAGCTGGCAGACGATATCGTCCTGTGGCCGCCATTATTGTTTTCGCATTTTGAATACTCCGATTCACCCTCGTTGTATACGTATCGGAAAAGAGTTCCGGGGCGGGGCCCACGAGAGGGTGACATTACGATTTCAGAGGGCGACATGATATTTCAATTGCGACAGCCATCAAATCATGCACAATTTCGGGTTGACATAAGAAATGTTTTTAGTCACATGACACGATTTTGACTAATCATAATTCAAGATACACGTATAACGTGTAATAAAATCAATTGTCCATTTGAGAGGAGATACTACAGAAGTATGTCTTAGAACGTGAAAATGGTGATTATCACTGCAAAATTGTATTTATCGATATATAGACTGATAACACAATGCACTTTCAGCATATAACAATTGAACCGTGCTTAGTATTGATATATTAAATGATAAGTCTATAACTTTTTCCCTACTATGTCTACAAATATATTATTATATTTCCAGATTACCCCCCAGAGTAACAATGGACCTATATATATAAATGGTGAGCCTTGCATAATAGGTGCAACGAAAGCTGTCCATGTTACACACAACAAGGGAATATTCAGGGAACAGATAGAGATGCAACTTGACCTTGATCTCTTCGAAAACTCCCCTTCCCCGGACCTAAACAAATACAGTTTTGTTGATGTACATTCCATCAATAAGCAGACAAAAGAAATGGCGTTGTGTGAACTCACTCCTGAGAATTACATACCAAATGGAAGAGGATTCTCTCTGCGCGTAAAAGTTGACGATTTTGACTGGTATGTCATAAAATTGATATTGGTGAGGATGTCTCGTCTCGTGAAATAAATTACAAACACGTATGTTCTTTATAACGACATCAGTACCACATTAGAAACAATCATTTTCAATAAAGGCAGATAACACCGACATGCAAACAGAATCGAAATTGTAAGTTGTAATCGGCACAGCGAAAGCAAAACATATGTTTCCATGCGGACTCTTCGAAAGTAAGACAATGTGTTTCATAAGGGTTGGCGTCTAATCGATGCTTCATGTAAGTCAATGTAAAATAAGGGTTCAGTTGCGTCCTTGATATGGATCTGAGAATTTTTAGAATAGAAATGAAATAAGTAATATAAAGTTAGTAATATAATTAATTAGTAAAGTAATATGATTAATTAGTAAAGTTTTGGTCTTAAGTACTTATTCTTAATACTACGTTTTCGTCTCTATATTTTGTCTGAGTATAATACCAATATATTAAATGCAAAATCTACCGTTTTCCCATTGACAGTCATAACGTTCAACTTGGAGACTGCAAGAAAATGATTACGGAGACAGGAAAACTGCGTGTTCGAATGGCACATGATGAGATTTTTCATTGCCACATTTTGGTGTTTGCAACAGGAAACAAACACAATTACCAAGGGGAGAGTATCCGTGTCGATTGCGTTGAAAATAAACAAGTGGAAGAAACCATTGAAAAACTAAGGCATAACAGTTATGGGTTCGTTGAGCTCACAAAGTGTCGTTCACCACCTATATTCATTGAGGACGGAGAAAGGATACGCATAAGTTTGCGTGGAGGAATGAAGCTTCCCGTCGGTTTTAGGAAAGACCAGATGATCATTACTTTCCTTCGTGAAGGGTTTCACAAGCACATCGTGTTTCCAGTAGAGACCCACTTTGGAAACAGACCCACAAGCTTAGGTTATTTGGACTTCAATCGAATGGACGGACAAAAAGAAATGATTTACGAAACATTTTTTGACGTCGACTTTCCATTTAAAAAGATGGCACTGGGTAAGTGATATGAAAACATATAAAACTTTTAGAGATATATTAACCTCATTTTGATAACTGTTAATATTATCTCGATTATGGGCACTTTGAGAACTAGTTGATATATAATGAATGATATGAATTCCTCCAGACATATTATACATAGCTCCCTAATAGCAGACAGACTTAAGGTCGTCAAAACATTACAACGTCCCAAAACATTTAATATTTCATATATTTTGTAATTATTTGTAGATGCCAATTCAGTATCTCCATCTCCGACACCATTTGGATCAGGGTTTCATTTAACAAGTCCAAGACAAGGTATACTTTTTAATTACTTAAAAGGAATTGCAACTCAATAATATTTTAACGTCCTATCTACAGCTATGATCATTTAAAGTGTACCCTGAACGAAAAATTCTATTTAAATATGTTATTGGTATTGATTAATAAATAAGAATGCAGAAAACCGCATCAAAATCGGCCGACCCATTACCGAGTAATTGCGATTATTCTCGAAAACACACCTGAAACCCAAAGCCGAATACCTCGTTTTGGTGACCTCTGACCTGTGACGTCACAGGTTGAACACGATCGGAGCCACCATATAGGAAATATATAGAAAGAAACGTGAACACGTGCCTGTAATTAATGCGAATAAGACAACAAAAATGAAAGTGCTGAATAAACTCTCCGAGTTATATTTGTGAATTAGTTAATTACAAGTGCTACCGAAACCAGTGACATATAATTTTCTTTTTAAACGGGCCATATATAACATGCAGCATCTCACTAATTTTGTCTCATAACGAGCCATATACAACATGTAACATCTTACTAATTTTCTATTATAACAGGCAAAATACAACGTGTATCATCTTATTTATTTTCTGTTATAACAGGTCGTATATAACATGTATATTTAGATAATTTTTGTTTTTATTTTAACGGGTCGTTGTAACATGTATGACATTTGAATAACGGGCCGTTTATAACGACTTACATCATATAGCCTTTATTATGAGGGCATGCCCTGTTTGTTACATACAAATGTACCAGTATTGATTTCGGTTATAATACTTCTAGTAATACAAGTTTAAAATGCAATTCATACAAGATGTGAAATAAATGCTAATCATTTTTAATTGTTTATTAGCCAAAACAGCAATGATATCGTTATTTGTGATTTTTGGGTAATTGTCCGCGATCAGTTACTCCCAGACAAGATTCATAGAGTAAATTTTCAACAGCATGGGTATATATATATATATATATAGAGAAAAAATAATAGTAGTCCTTGTGGAAGAAAATATATGGAAAAATTAAAAAAATGACTCAGACAACATCTAACGTTTTCGTCCCGTCTAGGGGACTCTTCAGACTGTTTATTTTTGAAGAGTCCCCTAGACGGGACGAAAACGTTAGATGTTGTCTGAGTCATTTTTTTAATTTTTCCATATATATATATATATATATGAATGAGGTAACTTAGGTTTATTATTCTATAGACAAACCTTTGAGATACGATTTTTTTCGTTTGTAAGGAAAACGAAACGCACTGAATTCCAAAAAGAATGTGTTTGATTTCAACAATTTGAAAATGTATTACCTATAGTATAAACGCAATTCTTAATAAAATTCAAGCTTAATTTATGTACAACCTGTAAAAGCATGTTTTCGGAACTTTTTTGAAGTGCACAGAAACCAAACGCGTGAACTCACAAGCAATTATCGGCGTGTGCCGATTAGAACACCAGAAATCACAGACACATGTGGTGCAGTGACAGGTGTGACGAGCTTGTGGACCGTAATTTCACACCTGGTAATTGTTTAGCGGTATACTAACCCATTCAATTTTGAGAATTCGTAATTCTCCGAACATGTTTATACATCTTTTAAAAGCCCCTTTTTAAGTGAAGATATGACTTGCGACACGAATGGAAAGCAAAACCACAAGGATCTCGATCACTTCATAATAATGACACAATTAAAAAAATAATAGCAAAAATACATAAAATTTGAAACATACACGAAAATCATTGCGAGTTTATAAGTTTTAGCATTGATTATGATAAGTCACGATGAAATACAATAATGTAAATTGTATGTTTTTTATCATAAAAAACGGAGCTAAAATGATGGTTTTAATAAGTACAGTCAAACTTCGATGTTTCGAAGTCCAAGGGGCTTACAGAAAAACTTCGAAACAGTGGGACTTCGAGTTATTCAAGGTTGACAATAGATCGATGTTTTCTTGATAATGACCATATCTGTTAACGTTACATGTCCTCGGTGTCATCGTGTTGATCGTCGCCTGTCAGGCTCGCATCGAAAAGTTCAGTTAATTTATACCTCAAACACAACAAAATAAAGATGCTTTTCATTAATTATACCCAAGCATTTTATTAATTAAACAAACTATGTATCGGTTACAAAACATTTATATCGCGTTTAGCAGGTAAAGCATAAGAATTACAATGCACACTTACGTAAGTCGTTAGGCTTTTCTGCTAAAGACACGTGCGTTTACGTTATGTGCATATAAAAAGAATGCCAATCGGTTGGAGAATGCATGATCAGAGACATATATACTGTATATATGTCTCTGGCATGATTGAATGACAAATAATCGATTTACTTAGATATTTTTGTATAAGTTTGAAACGTGACACTTTGAATATGAGTGAAGACATCGCTAATTGTTTGTGTTTAAAATTGGTCCGCTTGTTTTACAGTTCCGTAATATTTACTCACCGTCCGCTGATTTCAATGGCGGTGGAGATTATCAGAGACGACTACCGAAATGTTTTACCGGAGTGATTAAATGTCATGGCTTCTAAATAACCTTTTATCTTTCAATTTGGTCTGATTATTAATTAACCCCATGATCGGGGTGACAACACACACTATCGTTATCCCTATTGTCAGTCAAGGCACTTAGGGGAGCGGTGTGAAATCTTGCCGCGGGCGTCACGACAAACACCTGTCCAGTGGTCAGTACAGGTAAATTTTTTGTTCGAATCATGAGATGTCAATTACCTATAATATCATAGCAAACGGGCCATGAAAAAAGTTCGACACATCGAAAACTTCGATTTATAAAAATTCGAATCATACCTAGGTTCGTTAGTAGTGTTATATAGTGAGAAAATTCGGGACCAAGCAAAAAGTTCGATACAGCGAGAAATTCGAATCAGCGAAGTTCGAATCATCGAGGTTTGACTGTACCTATGCTTTATACCTGTACAAAAAATCAAAAGTATCAATTATATTATAATTGTTGCGAATCACTTTCACTGACAACGATCGTATATAAATTATATCTTTCTCAAGCATTTAATCGTCCTCAATCCCTGAGACCATGGCATGTAAAATATTGGATAAAATCTGTATATGTAGAAGTTTGTTGTAGACTTCAACACTGGTATTCATACGGGAGAGAGATTTAGTCTATTGTAGATCATGATGATTATAATATATTACTTTCTAAATTAAGTGTCCTTCATGACTAGAAGCGGGTTTTGTATAGAATATAACGCATGAATTTACTGTACGTGTGTTCGTCTTTTCTCACAAACCAAAGTATCCAGAACTGTTGCATTGTTGGTATGTTTATTTGAATATTAATTTGCGAATAAAATGGCACATTATTTTATTTAAAAATGTTGATGCTGTGTTCCTTTCTTTAGTAATGAGTAAGAAATGGTAAACACTTAACTAATATACATTTATTGGTGATTGACCGATTATTACACCAGTCTGTGTTAACCAGGCGGTCATTTTCAGAGTCAATTTCACTATTTAAAAAAAAAAAAATTAAACTCAAACTTATATTGTTGGATTCCGACTTCTTGTCGGCAATATTCGCCAAATTCAACAACCTCAAATCTCATGTCCAGATCGTATTCAGATATGTTTGTGCTGCTACTGTTCACACTGTCCATGACCTCTGAGTGTGAGATGCATTCGTGTGGTTGTGGATGCTATGGTATGTTTGTGTTTGCCTCCTTGTGACAGCGCGAAAATGATGTCGACTACCTCACTGAAGTATGGTGCCAAAATCGCTCAGCAGGACACTTTACCCGGTCCTATTATACTGACAACGTGCGAACCGATCGTTCCGCGTTAGAAATGCTGAGCATAAAGCTTTTGGTTTGGTTTATTTTGTTTAACGTCCTATTAACAGAAACACATACACACTCACCACACGCATGCATGTCGCACGCACGTGAGGTCGTCCTTAAATGGCCTTAGCTGTTAATAGGACGTTAAGCAAAACAAACCCAACCTATTAACAACTAAGAGCGTAAAGCAGGGGAAACGCCCGCTACTTTGGAAGGTCACGGCCAAGGAGCCGCAACGAAAGACTTCCTCATAGAGGTGAACGCTCCTCCAAACCCAATGCAGTGCCAAGGATGACATAAGGACGACTCGAACTTGGCTTACAGTACACTATATCAAAACTATCATACGTTAGATGAATTTATATCGATAAGATTTAGAAAATAATGTTTTATAATACCCTTTAAGTACAGACAATATTCCTTCAAACTTAATCTTAACTTGGTTACCTGAAAAAAAAGATACCTAATGAATTTGCTTGTTGTGATGACACGACGCTGGGTCACATAAATGATAGAGAATACCGACACAATAATGAAACCGTAACTCTAACTCAAAAATGTCAAATATATATACGAGCATATAAAAAAAAACCAACAACCCAACAAAACACAAAACATTAAAAGCATTGGGAAAGAATAAAGAGAATATTAACAGGTGTTCCAGATGATTAAACGTAATTTGCATCACCAAACACACCCGCCATACAAATCTAGGTTAAGTCAAAGTATCAAAAAGAGAACTAGGTTGGCGACAACGGAGGCTGGAATTAATAAATTTAGATGTTTGCCATTGTGTAGGTTTGCTAATATATCTTATTTTTTGTGGTGATGCATATTTTTGTTTTGCTTACACCTTTCTTCTGTCTTTAAAAGCTTCATCTCCTGAGGACCAACCCTCTACGCCACCATATATCATGGATAAGATCATCGGTACTTTGACAAATATGCTGCCACCTAATGAATGGAAATTCATATTGAGAGCAATAATTGGTACGTAACGAGTGCTATTAAAACACAGACATAGTTAAAGACTGAATTGTATGCAATGTAACAATGTATGCAATGTAGCCTTTTGTCAAATCGACATTGCACATCATAGTGCTTCCCTGACTCCTATATACTATGCATGTATGCGTTTGTTGTTGTTGTTGTTGTTGTTGTTTGTTGTTGTAAGTCTGCCTGTTGCCAACAATTTATTGTCTACCTTTAGTCTAAACTTTGTAAACAGCAAAACATGTATGTAGTCTACCCGTAGTCTTTACCGTGTACTTGCATTTCCGTAAATCCTGTACATAGCTACATGTATTCAACTGTAGTCTAAACCATGTACACTATTAGTGTACCTTAGTGCAAACCTTGTACACACATTACACTTACATTAGTGAAAATCATTCGCAGTATTTGCATACATGAGGTCTTTTCTTAAACACTACTTAGTCTACCCGCAGGGGTAGAATTATGAGACAGCGTCAGTTGGCAAAAAGGGATGGAAGAATCTAAAATCTACTTGCCCTTCTGTAGATGGTGTGGGTTTTGGTCTTTGGTATTATTAGCCCAATACCAACAGGGCAGTGGCATGCAGAAAAAATAGAAGCTCTTTGGTGCTATGTCGAGTATTTTCAGCTTGAAACCGAGCAAAATTTGCAGCATTGATCCAGATTTTTACAAGTGCCAATGGCTGTAAATACCCCGGTAGCCAATTCAAAGATGGAGTTTTCAAACAATAGTCGCTGATATGAAATAAATGTACTCGTAGTCTAACTAATTATAATGATACCAATGTCGAACTAAGTCCTTACCGTCAATATGTTGTTATTAACCTAAATATCAAATAGAAAGAGGATATTGAATGGTTTCCCGTTTAGTGTAACATATATTTCACTCGTATGACAGAATATTTCGATATTTTTCACTCGTGCTCTGTACTCGGGAAAATATCGATATTCTGTCATACTCGTGAAATATATGTTATAGTAAACGGGAAACCGATCAATTTTTTTTTATTGCAGTTTATATACCTAAAATCAAAATTAAAAACATTGAAAAATTAAAAGTGACAAAAAGAGCGGAAATTCATGACGTCATCTCTTTGTGACGTTACTCCACGTCAACTTGATGGCGCCATTTTGAAAGGACTGATCAGCGTAATTTAAGCGTTTTCTGCTGTTATCGGAGAATCTATGCATGACTAGCTAACGTCAAGTTAGTATTTTGTCAAAAAGAAGTCTGAATATTTCAGAAATAGAGCAAAATAACAAATTTATCTATCTTTGCCTCGATTAGAAAAATCGGCAAGTTTCAATGTTGTGAATACAAAGGTTCGCTCTGATTGGTCAAAAACGAAAAACTTTTATTTTCACTGCAAAATCTTATATTTTCACTGCTCATCGCTGCAGTGAAAATATAAGTTTTATTAGTTTGATAAATTTCTATATTTCACTTGCAAAATGCAATAAAAACTGTAAATCTCGAATACTCATAGTATAGTCTGATTATATAGCGTAGTCTTGACCTTGTACATTACGAGTCTACGTGTTGTTTAAGATATTTCTTTTTTACTCTGCCTGAATTCTGAGCTTGGCATACTTACAGTTTACAAAGTCATATAGTACTTGATATTTTATAATTAAGACGGTGTGCGGTGTCATCCTGTTTTTCCAAAAATTTAAAAATTAATGTCCTGGTTGTCCCAAAACTTACGTAAACAATGTAGGTTGAGTGTTGTTTTAACAGTTAAGTTACCTGTACAGGTGGTTAGTTGGTTATTTTGTTTAGTCTCGTTGACTTCATTTCTCTCAAATTCATCAAGTTCAAGAAATCTGAAAGTTACAGAAGATTTCGACACTTTACAAAGTCATTTCTGTTTCCATGTTTTAATTATGGTTGTTTTACTTTCCATTGTGGGGATAGGGGACTTATTCATATCAATCAGATATAACTTAGTAAGGTTCCCACTTGCTTATTTGTATATTTCTGATTATTTTTTTTTCATAATATTTCTTGAGTTAAAGTCCCTCACAAGGTTCTTTATATTTCTTTCTGTTAAATATCTTTCTTCTCATTTCTATTTGTTCCCAGTTTCCTTTGGGTAAAATATTGTCATATTTAGGTGAATTTTGAGAATTGGTTGTTTTGCAGAATTCCTTTTTGTTTTGCAATACATCGATATTTTGCATGGCTATAATGAATATAGACATGCTCTGCCACTTCCTTTTTTTGTTGAATGTTTGAGTTTGCTTAAGACTTCCCATACTGATGGTGTTGAACATCTTGAATTCGCTGATTTTTCCGATCAGCACATACATGTACTTAATTCAAATTGCATTATATTTATCACATCAATAATTATGTCCTTTTGCTTTTTTATTCTTAAGGTTATCCAACAGTTTTCTCCTAGGAGATATACATCTAATTGTGAAAGTTTATGATAGAAGACATAATTCCTCTGTGGTGGAAAGGAGGGACCAGAAAGGCCTTAAAGCAAATAGTCTAAGAGAACATCCCTGTTATGCTGTTGTTCTTCTGTATGTCTAACCTGGTAATCACAATGTTTTCAAACTGAAAGTTTCTGGAGCATTACTTAGCTGGACTTAATGTTTTTAAGAGACTTGAGTTTCTCTCATAGCACTCTGCATGCTCCCAAGGGGGAGAAATGGCACCAAAAGGGGAATTCTTCCATTCAAATGAACACTTTGTAGTTATGGTCCCAAATCATGAGATGTGGTGTCCTAAAATGAAATGGTCTCTGTCTGTCCGTCTATTTTCAACTCGATCACATGCCGGAAAGTCTTCCGACTTTTTTGAATGAATGGCGTTTACCTTTATTAAAGGGCTAAGGGGCCAGACATGCAAACATTTGAAAATCTTCTACTCAATAACCCAGAGGCCAATTATAAGAGACCTGATATTGGGCATGTAGTATGCTGTGGTAAAGTGATACAAAGTTTGTTAAAAAGAATGACCTTGACATACATTCACAGTCACAGGAGTCAAACATGCTAAAATATTGAAACACAGATCTAGAGAAGCAGGTCATTGATACAGGTCCATAGGGCGTCTTGTTTGGTTGCTGCACAATACCTGAATTACTCCTTCAGGCCTGCAGGTCAATGTCACTATTTCTATAAATTGAAAATCAGTTGAAGTACAATATGTTATGAATTCAGCTGAGCTGATTACGCTTATTAGAAGTTTTCAAGTTCTTCCTTGTGCCTGCTTTCAAGGATACGTTATAAGGGCCTGATGGTCAAGATCACTGTTACTAAAGAAAGTATTTGCTTAGAATACTACATGCAGCTTCAGGCTTGAAAGTCAAAGGTAAAAGATAATGTTACTATAAATAGAACAAAACAATCATGCACATTATTTTTTTGTTGGGTTCTATGCACTCAGAGTTTGTCCAGTGCTTTATCGAAGGAAGACTTTATTTTCCCCGAATAGAAAATATCTTACACAGATTGTGTTATCCTTCAATGACCAGGGGGGATAGATACGGTAGCTTTTTTTTAATTATATAAATACTTATTACCTGTTAGCTTGTAATAATAATGATAAAAGATGTATATGATATAATTGATGATAAATCTATAGAAGTGATTATAATTAACTGCTTTTTTATAGGGACCAACCAACGAATTGTATTTCCATAGACTTTAGTGTTAACGTTTTGGAATATTTCATTAAAATTCTTGAATTCAATATGGCAATTATGATTTATAAAAAAAAGTTTAGGGTATCATATAACATGTAATAAAAACAAAGTTGGGTCCTTCAGCTCAAATTTTTTCCAGGGTAGCCATTTTGAAAATGGTGAATTTCGCAGTAAAAATTCTCAAAAATCAAAAATGTTTACCTGTTAATTATTATGACATGAATGTTTTGGGGAAAAAAATCAATCGGACTTACGAAATTTATATCAACATTTCTTATAGATAGTTGCCTCAGGCTACATTATCTAGTTTGTCACTTCATAACATACTGGCCAATCAGTGGCTCCCAGACATTTTATCCCTGGCTCAACTTTCTATAAACGGGATGTTTCAATTTTTTCAATTGGTTGGTTCTTCCTTTATATTGATCCATATATTCAATTTGAAAAGGAAGATATACAAATTAATAAGATGATGAACTGATTAACGTTATTTATATTTCAATACTTTTAATATAATTGACTTATTTTTTATATGCATTCAAATTACAAATGATCAAATTCAAGCGAGATGTCACTAATTAAGCAGTAACAATTAGATTTGAAGTAATGGATGTAATAAAAGGTATGTCTAGAAGTAAGTCAACTGGTATGGATGTAATTGAATATAAAAACATTTTGCACCTGTTTTATTAAAGTTTTTTTTCAATATCATGGAAGTTGGATATTTCGCTCAAGATAAGACATAGGGTGTAAATATTTCCTTGCATAAAAAGCAAGATAAAATAATTTAAATAACTACAGGAGTAGTACCCTTATTAGTAATGTTACTAAGTTATTTACTCGTCTTCTGAGCGAACATTCTTAAAACGGAGCGAACAGGTAATTACAGATTCGCAATTTGGGTTTAAACCTGGTTTTGGTACACGTGATGTAATAAATTATGGCTTAGATTAAATGTTCACAAGTTCAAGTTTGATGAGGTCAATGTTAAGGAGAGTGAGTGCAGCGACTGATGCCAAGGATGGGTACACACGCTACTGATTTGGTTCAGGAGAAATGGTGTAGGGTACACTTATTTTAACGGCTTGAAGCAAAATTTCAGCCAAGTTCCTATTTTTGAGCCATGCCTCATTGTCCCAAGGTATCAGACCAGCTTTATTCATATCAATTAGGATTGCCTTTCTACAATGATGTTTCATACTAAATATGGTTGTAATCAATTAAGACATTAAGGAGGAGTAGCATCTTAAAGCAATATTTAACCTAACTGTTCTTTTTGGGGGCCCAACCTTTCTTTCCCAAGGCCCAGACCTTTGGCTAAGTTCCCATGGGCCACATTAGCCTCATTTATATATAAAATATGATTGCCCTCCGTCATTGATGTTTCAAACCGAATTTGGATGTAATGCACGTACGGGTTAAGAAGGAGTAGGGTTTTAAAGAAATATTTCACCAAAAGATCCTTTGAGTCCCACCACTCGGGCCCGTTGCATAACACCAGCCTCACTTATATAATATATGATTTCCCTTCCACAATGATGTTTCACACCAAATTTGATAGTTATCCGCTTTGGGGTTAGGGAGGAGTAGCGTTTTTTAAGTAAAAGTCTAACGGCAGACGACAACGGACAGAGCACGATGACTATGTGGGCCATGCAGATGACCTAAAAACAGTTATTTGAAAATGTATACGCAAAGCTTGCATGACATATCTATTCAGTGCATGCGATAATTCTTCAAAACTACATTATTATAAATATCCGAACTATCTTCATGCAAAAAGTGTAGAATGTTTGTAATATTTCATATCTGTATTCATTAAATTTAATTTTATTTCACATCGCGAAGTATAACATTAGAGTGAATTTCTTTGTAGTGCTACACATATCTACATATATTACTATGGATTTTGGAATAAATGGATGAGCGAAACAATAGCCTTTTATGTTTACTTGATAATTACACCTATGTAAACAAATCCTGTTTGTCCCAAAACATTTTTACCCGGATTTTCAGTTCTGGGATAAACAGTATTAAACCATTTAGAAGTGCCTGAAAATGTTACATTAGTCCAAGCGCATACACGTAGAATATTGACATCCCATACACGACAAGGGTAAGTTGAGCATCTTTAAACCTTAAGATCAACTAAACTCATCACATCATGACAATAATTCGTTTTGCTTACAGATGACAGTTGTGTTGAAGCCGACAATATAATCTCGGAAGCAGAGCTGAACAATAAAGGAAACGTGAAGGAGGCCATATACCAATCGCTGAGGACATGGGCGCAAAAGACAAACCTCAGCTCCCCAAATCAGAAGTTTGATGCAATTATCCAAGGATTAGAAAATGAAAATTATGTCGAAATTGCATCCCGATTGAAGGCTCAATATGAAAGAGATGGTATTTGACTCCCTTCAAATAAACAATAGCTACATTGTCTTATTTAGTGTGGAGTTTCTCGCATACTTATGTCTCTGATTTCAGACCATAACCATACAAACCGTCGCCGTTCCTGTAATAGCAGACTATTCTGTTTGAATGTTCGGATCTCTCTGATTTTATCAATCACATTTTGTTTGCAAATAATTTTTCCAATTACCTCTACGGAGAAGATAACATCACAGACAGCAGGTAACAAATCTCTGCGTATGAAGTACGCTTGCGAACCAATCAAAGAAGACAGACTATTTATATCCATGTGCAAATCCCACGATATGGCTAGTACAGCGACCAATTATAATGCTACCATCCGGGGATGATAGGGAAAAAGAAAACAAAAAGTATAAATATATATGTATGTCATGCGCCAACTCATTGCACGCTATTTTATTATATTCATATTTTGATGGGAAAGGTACGATGTAAGCTAACTAGACTCTAGACTGATGTATCTTAAACAGTTTGTATGATAAAATGTATGATGATAGTACGTTCTTTGTATGATAAAATGTATGATGAGAGTAACGTACTAAGTCAGTAAATGATAACAATCTCTTGAGAGGTGATGAATTTTTGAAGTTGATCTGATGTAAGAGTGTCCTCCATCCAAAATTTTAACCAGCAATCTTAAACCGATATGTACAGAGACGGATCATAATTGTTGATTATAACAATTGGTAACCGATCGTATCCTGTGAAATTTTGCAGCTGTATTTGAAACTGTCGGATATCAGCGTTGCTAGTGAGGAATTTTTGTTCAGAACTGTAGCAAAGTCTAGAGAATAATGCATTCTTAGGAAGGAGAACAAACCGTTACTATATACCTGATTATGGGAATGCTTCATATATTTTTTACCCAAGTTGTGGTTGACATATTTGAATTCGTTTACACAGTTTAAGAACTGGAATAGCGAGTGCTGCTGCTTCAGGAGGAATTCCGGACAAAACTTAAAACGTCATGGTCGATGACCCTCTGAGAAGGCTTAGGATGGATGATTATCGAAAAAAAATGTTGTGAGTTTTAGCTGAGTTTGTCAGCTAATAAGACATTTTTCAAGTGGGTGAAGGACATACAGTGCTAGCATTAAGTAGTGCTAATTGAAGGTTAAACTTTTCTACTCTAAAGTCATTCGCTAATGGTATTTTGCAACTTGATAAATGGATATACATGTATATAATTGTCATTACATCAGCATGTTGGTATTTTTCATATATGTCCCGTTCTTTAGACCCAGGCCGGCGCACTGTGAACAACTTATTGGTGTTTGTTGTTGCCACCTGGATGTGGGTCATTAGATAAATCATATTTCACGCGGATGACTAGGAGGAATTAGCGCGACATTGTTTTTTTAGGTAGCAGTGTAAAGTAAAAATGCCCAATTCTGAAAAATATGGCACATGTTTTAAATATGTGAACTTTGCCAGTTAACCCTACATATCACCTCTAATAAAGTATATACATTATATATTTGTAATCTTTACAACATTTGCAATATTAATACAGCTCTGAAGGATACGTGAACTTATTTTTTTCTGTTATTTTTAGAGCTGTGAATACCATGGAAACAGCTAAAAAATAGCTAAAAAATTGCAAAATATTATATTTGACCCAAAATGACACAATTCTCTACACAATTTTTTTTTCTGAAACCTATTTAAATAAAATATGTCTATCCCAAAGACAGAATTAATCTTGTTTTGACATATGTTGTAAATTAAGTTTTCCTGCTATCTTACCTTTTCTGTAGGCTTCCATTTTTCGCTGTAGGCAAAACTAAATTTCCTGTGTAAACACACTTTCGGAAAATCCGGAAATTTAAAATCCGGAAGCAATTTATTAATTTTTCTTTTAACAAATGTGAAGCCTGTATGTACTACTTCTTACTGAATATACCAATTATAGTGTACAGTATTTTTAAATTTTTTTATGCATATCATAATACAAGAGTTATTTGCTTAACAAAAGAATTGCCAGGCTGTCCTACTGTAGTGTGCTACCTTAAGGGTTTGCCTAGTAGGTACCACACCTGTAATGAAATACCATGCCATCATGATACAAATACAGTACATGATGGTTATTATATGGTATTGTTTATGATGATTGTAAATTTTGTAAGAAATATAATAAAACGACACCGCTGGTTAAGAATAACCTATTTGTGTTTGTTGAAACGTAGTCTACTATTCAATCGTCCAGGAGAACATTAGTATACAGACCCTGTTAATGGCGTACATGCGCTGTGATCAAGGCAAGTTTCATCGATGTGATTGCATTTGATGAATTATATACCAACCGTTACAGGATGAAATGGCAATCCAACTAAGATGCAGATTAGAGGATAATCAATAAATTGTGAGAAAAAAAGAGTTCCAAACGGAACAACTTGAAATAAACTAAATATCACTTGTCAAATAATATTCATTTACACATTACTCCATTTTCTTGGAACGATATATATATTTCTTACGAGTTTAACAAGGCAGCCGGAAATGACATTATTTATAATGACACGCTGTAAAAACAGCAATGAAGCAGTTTGCGAAAACTGTGGTTGTTTTGTTTAACATATAACAAAATATATATGGGTTATGAATACAAGGCTACTTATCTATGTAACAGACGTAGGAATATGTCACTATGTGCTACTTAGTATTTGCCATTTCTGATATGTTTGAGGTTATTCTTATCGTAGATGTTTTTATTTAGAATTTTCCAGATATTGTACAATAGAACTACCAGAAATTGTAAAGGAATATTGTTATCTGCATTTACGTTTCTATTGATTGATTGTGTAATATATAACAGTAGTTCATCACAACAGAGACATGGAGTATAAGAAAGTAACACTAGTTAATTATATGTAAAATGAATTGTTCTTCGCACTTAGTCGTGGATTTATCATCAATGCTTTTAACCTACTTAACGATACGAAATTCTCATCTTTAGATTGCAACCGTCAGGTTGAATGGGATTGTGTATGTCGTTTTACCCGCGGGCAATTTTGTTGATGAGGAGAGTGATGTTACGACTATACTAACATAGGAGTAGATATAGACTTTCTAAAGGTAATTTTGTAGGAGTGACTCAAGAGTAATTGAGAAGGTTTTATTAAATCGCGAGAGCGAAGTGTTGTGTACTTTTGTACTTCTTAGAGTGAAGCGTGATGACTGTATTGTATATTATGTGTAAGGGATAATTCATTATTATATCAAGTTATTCATAGGCTTAACAGATAAGGATAGCAAGCCGATAAAAAGCACATTAAGTAGTATAAGTAGTCGCCTCTTCCATTGTGACCGGAAAGCTATCCCCAACGACACTTTAAGGGATAGAGTGACAACAAAAAAGGTCACATTCTTGTATATATCAAATATGTTCTTGTAATGAATTAAAAGATTGAAAAAAGTCTTAGCGTTACTTTTGAGAAGTGGATTCAAGGTGAATGATGTCATCGGCATTTCTACTAATGGTCGACTATTAATGTATAATTCATAGTTCTAATTTCTTTCTTTCGGTTTTACTGCTCCATTCCTGTCTAATGGTAAGCGTCCGGTTATCCTTGGTGTTTCCCACTTCCCACTTATATTGCACAATAACAGCACATAGATAGATGATAAAGCACTGAAGAAACTGCCAAAGACACTCAGCAGGACACCCCACCCAGTCGCATTATGCTGACAAAGGGCGAGCCACTCGTCCCACTCCTAATATGCTGAGCAATAAGCAGGTAGAATGGTTTTCACCGATCGGCTCCTCTCAAATTTCACATTCGTTAGTAATTGACATCGGTCACGAAATTCACGATAATAGAAATAAATTGAAAATAATTTATTATATGGCATATGGCTTAAAATCTTTTATAATTGTGTATGCTATAATCGGCTACATTTAAGTTAATTCTTCTGTCATATAACGACCACATATATTTAAAGCTTTTATCATGACTATTGACAAAAGGAGTTAATGAAATGTCTTATACACTAAAAAGCATCAGGATAAGGCTGTAGCATACCTATTATGTGTTTACATGTAATAGTTTGTTAGCATTGTACAAATAACGTGTTTTTTATTTATAGAAAACCTTGACGGAATCTACATGTGATAGAATGTACAATGATAATGATAATGACGTCTTCCTAGCACAGCCATTTAATTGAAAAGTGTACCGATAAAATGTAGTGACCAATAACACTGATTTTGATCAAACGATTTTGCAGTTTGACCGTCGACGCCAAATTATAACAAGAATACTCGAGGAAAATGATTTGTGTGTCTTTTCTTTGCATAATAATCTATCTTACAAAATGTCAATGAAACAAATTGCCGAACACAGGTCAAGGTGGCAATGTGGACGCCTGCCTGTAAAAAAATCTTAGAATACAGCATTCTTATTATCTTCTGTGAGGAATCATAAATGGCGATTACGAAACACATACAAAATATGACTTGCCATGTGGATAAGAAGGAAAATATTTAAGTAGTAACAAGTAACAAGAAGAGGATGCAAAATAAGATTCTTGGTTTAATCCAGCATATGAAATAAGAAAGATAACTCATACTTCACTAACATGGCATATTTCTTACTCACAACGAGTAAACAGATGGATACAGTAATTGTAAACAAGACTTGCATTCATTTCGGTGGTAGTAGTTGCCTATCTTCCGATCAATTAGGCGTGGCTATAGTTATGTTTAATAATGTCAAAGTAGTTTCCTCATCATCGTCAAAATACTCGTAAGGCGGATGATCTACATGTGGATTAGCATATTGTCAAATAGGGTCTGCAGCAGGCTGCTGTTGATGGGGAGCTCTTGGTCCAGATGGGTTTACAGGGAATGCAGCAGACTGCGACGGATAGAAAGGTCCAGCAGCGATTTGTCTCATTACTGCAATCAAAATGAAATATTCTGGATTGATAGTTCGTTATTGTAGTAGACATTTCATCCTATTTCACATGATATTTTGTACTATTGAATAATACGGACCTATACATTTTCTATTACCTGATGACGAGTAGACGTAGAGCTTTGCTAACATTATGTTATTATAAAAGACATGTGCGAGTAACATAAATGTTGAGGTTATTAAGTAACAGGCAGTAATTGAACAACCTCTGGCAAATAAAGTTTTTTTAAACGGCACAGATGTGTAAAACACCTTCTACCACAATACGCCGTGTTATTCAACTCTCAGACCATCAGTTAATCATCACAGCCGTTGATTAACAATCTGTTTATACCACACGTGGTATAAACTCTGCACGCATTTCGATTGGCTAACACGGTGAACTTTGACCCAAGCTGCAATTGTTATTGACGTCATCAATAATCTAATGACGTCACATCACCGGGTCCCGGACGTCACCGGTACACTTTATTTGCATACGCGAAATTATACTTGGCCACGTTTCCCTTTGATTCAAGCCGATATTATTGTGGTAGAAACAGGTCACACGACTCGTGATTGTTGGATATAGAATTTATTTCACACTCGTAAGTTATTTTTTAAAAGTTGCAAAAAACACTCGCTAAAGCTCGTGTCTTTTGTAACTTTTAAAAAATAACTTACTCGTGTGAAATAAATTCAATATCCAACAACCACTCGTTGTGTAACCTCTATTTCTACCACAATACCCTGTGTTATTCAACTCTCAGACCATCAGTTAATCATTACAGCTGTTGATTAACAATCTGTTCATACCACACGTGGTATAAACTCTGTACGCATTTCGATTGGCTAACACGGTGAACTTTGACCCAAGCTGCAATTGTTATTGACGTCATCAATAATCTAATGACGTCACATCACCGGGTCCCGGACGTCACCGGTACACTTTATTTGCATACGCGAAATTATTCTTGGCCACGTTTCCCTTTGATTCAAGCCGATATTATTGTGGTAGAAACAGGTCACACGACTCGAAATTGTTGGATATGGAATTTATTTCACACTCGTAAGTTATTTTTTAAAAGTTGCAAAAAACACTCGCTAAAGCTCGTGTCTTTTGTAACTTTTAAAAAATAACTTACTCGTGTGAAATAAATTCCATATCCAACAACCACTCGTTGTGTAACCTCTATTTCTACCACAATACCCTGTGTTATTCAACTCTAAGACCATCAGTTAATCATTACAGCTGTTGATTAACAATCTGTTTATACCACACGTGGTATAAACTCTGTACGCATTTCGATTGGCTAACACGGTGAACTCTGACCCAGGCTGCAATTGTTATTGACGTCATCAATAATCTAATGACGTCACATCACCGGGTCCCGGACGTCACCGGTACACTTTATTTGCATACGCGAAATTATACTTGGCCACGTTTCCCTTTGATTCAAGCCGATATTATTGTGGTAGAAACAGGTCACACGACTCGAAATTGTTGGATATGGAATTTATTTCACACTCGTAAAGCTCGTGTCTTTTGTAACTTTAAAAAAATAACTTACTCGTGTGAAATAAATTCCATATCCAACAACCACTCGTTGTGTAACCTCTATTTATACATTAAATCCATCATATAGCAGTATTATTAATCATTTGTTTGCTGACGGGAAAGTCTACAGCAGTATTGATTGAGAGACAGAAGTTGAAAGAGACATTGTACGATGGTCATGATCATTTAAGTAAAAAACACACATATTCTAGTTACTTTACCTGGTGCTTAATAAGGTCGTGATTCTGTTGTTATTACTCAATTCCGGCGCATATTGTTTGTTATTTCGAGAGCGTCACATAGTTTCAATTTGACCTATATTTTCGTACTGGTGTCGTCTTCGAGATCAAGACAATCTAAATTTGATATAGAATGATATGTTTGTGTTATTTTCGAGAACATGACATAGTATGAATTTGAGCTAGATGTACATCCGGATGATGTACTCGACAGTGTGACAGTACAAATTTGAACAAGATTTACATGCTGGTGACGTCCCCGACAGTGTGACATAATATGAACTTGGCCTAGATTTACGTTCGGGTAACGTCTTTGAAAGAGTGGCATGATATGAATTTGACCTAAATTTCCATGTTGGTGACGTCCCCGACAGTGTGACATAATATCAACCTGGCCTACATGTAGATTTACATGCTGGTGACCTCCCCAATAGTGTGACACATGAACTTGACCTAGATTTACATGCAAGTGAGGTCCCCGACAGTGTGACATAATATGAACTTGACCTAGATTTACTTGCAAGTGAGGTCCCCGACAGTGTGACATAATATGAACTTGACCTAGATTTACTTGCTAGTGCCGTCCTTGAAAGCGTGATATAGTCTTACCTTGACGTAGATTTACATTTTGGAGTCGTAGTTGATTTTAGTCTGATAGTCTGATTTTGATCTATATTAACATGCTGGTAAACAGACAAACTTTGTTTTTTAGCATGCATGTGTACTTTCATTTTCCCCTATATTTGTTAATAGGACGTTAAACAAAATAAACCAAACCAAATTTTTCAGGGGTTCCATGTTAATTTGCGTTAGCATTTTGCAATGTTGGAATTATGCGGCAGAACTACGATTTAGTTTCTAATACTATTACATTTTGTATAACGTTAATCAAAATAAAAAAAATACCTATTCCATCAAAGTGTCAAACATTTTCTTCTGTTCTTCTGAGGAGTGATATTAGTTATTTCTAACAAATTGCGCGCTACTTTATATGCTCCTTGCGTTGCAAATTTGATTCTTTTTGCATTAATATATTAAAACATAGCCTATATTGTTAGATAACCAATGACATATACGTTGAAACTAATTATATAACGGTTGTAAGTGATGATCTTTAAATTATAACTAGTTTTTAAATGATGATGAATTTCATTTATATGTATCATGTATACGTTTGCATATAAAATTAAATGCTTACATTTGTATGCAGTATTTATGTTTTGTGGCATAGTTTACTTACTTCCTTTTTGTTATATCTGTTATTTGTTGGCGCAGCGCCAAATCACAATTTAAACAAAATACCAACCAGTAAGTTCTCACCGACAATAGACCGCGCAGGGTCCAAGACCAGAAGAAACTATTGCAGACATTTTGCAGGTAATCAGCAGAAAGCTAGTGAGAGGACAGGGTCAGACTAATTGATTTAAAGACAACCAGTCAGTAAACATTAATCATTATATTTTTATTACACAAATAACAAACGTCAGTGAAGTGCTATTCCGCGATTTCAAGGTGTATCACCTTTTCCTGTTGTATAGATGAACTTAACTTATGTACATGCATTTGTTAACAGCATAACATTATTTAGAATATCAAAGATTTAGGAATGTTCATGGATTTGCCACGCCTTATACCTAGGAGGTGGGTATGCTGGGGGAGGAGCCGCACTTCCTGTCATCATTCCTTACACTGAATGAAAAAAATCTCAGAAATATAGTTAACTAGATTATTGATTGCCATGATAGAAGTATATACCATATCTGACCATGTTGTATTATGTAGTATACATGTAGATATGGTCAAAGATACTCCGTATCATGTCTTGTTTTTACAATAATTAGAATCTTATTTCAATATAAATTCCCCTTATCCATTAATGTTTACTTTATTGTGTTTATATATTTGATTGACCGAAAAACACAGACGGATGATGATTATCAATTGGTACAGAATACTTTTCGTAAAGGCAATGTGTAGTAATTGCAAATTTCCTTATGTATTCTTGTGCTGTTACATTTGTTAAGAAAACTCAATTTAGGTTAACCTGTTATAAGAGTTATTTCCCTTTGACTGTAAAATGCGTTTTTGGTATTTTCGCGCCACCGAGAACTCTGGTGAGAAAAAGTGATAGTAAACTAAACCATGATGTGATAAGCTGTGCGGGGAGCGATTGGGAAAGTTTTCGGAAGTTTAGGAGACCATAATGTAACTTTTATAGGTATTGTTATTATGAACATGTTGCAATATGCTGCAATAGAGAATTTTGTAATGTTACTGTCAGAAATCAGTCATAATAAGCCCTGGCATTTGTCTCGATAAACAATGCCATGTGGTGGAGTCATTTCGCCCATATATTTCCTGTCATAATTTGTGTAGATTTTGGGTCGAGTTGACCTAGTCATATGTAAGTGATATGATGTTGAGTACTGTGTAAGCTTTACCAATGTATGAGAATTGTATGTTTTCGTCTCGAATAATATTCAGATGAAGTAAATTAGGTTTGGTTTGGAATTAATCAGTTTATAGTATAGAATATGTGATGAATACAAAGGCACATTGTTATTAATGATCAAGTCACATTGATAGTCGATCTACTTATAGTTAAGTACTTTTCAAGTACATTTCAAGTTTGTTCAAGTACATTTCAAGTTTGTTCAAGTACATTTCAAGTTGAGTTGTATTGTGAAATATCAGTCAAGATACTTTGTTAGTCTAGTCATTATTCTAAAGCAGCTTTATTTCTGTTTGTTACAGTCCTTTACTACTACTATGGAATAAATTACTACGCACTTAAAACAGCAGTCTCGGGTATTTGTATTTACCGCCGTGATCTCGTGCAAGTACAATTCTATTTCTCAATATTTACATATACCTATTGTTTGTATTCTCTATATTTTCTTATGGTATCAGTTTTTCTAATATATACCTTTGTTATCGATTCTCTATCATTACCTCTGTTATCGATTTCTCAATAGTAACCTATGTCATCGATTCCTCAATACGATTTTTGAGTAATATTTATTTTATCGATTCCTCAATATTGGCGTCCGTTATCGATTTCTCAATAATTTCCCTTGTTATGGCTCCTCAAAATTTAACTCTGTTGTCTATCTATCATTATTTACCTATGTTATATATTATTCAATACATGTATTTACCTGTTATCGATGACAAAATTTTGCCTATGTTATCGATTTCTCGGTGTTTACCTATGCTATCGATTTGTCAATAGTAACCTAGATTTTATGTAACTGATTCCTAAATATTTACATATGTTATTGATTTCTCTGTATTATTAATCAGGTCATACCTACCGTTTTATCTATTTAAATGCTGAAGTGCTACCAAATTTGTTCAAAACGAATGATCTTGAGCTACGTTCAAGGTCACAAGGGTAAAATATTTTACATACATTCAAAGAACAATACTCCGTTACATGCTTTGATGAAGGGCTACCTAATGTGTGTAAAGAAATGACATTGACTTATACATGTATCCGGGGTTACGTGGGTCGAATTTCTTTGAAACTCTTAAACAAGCTCTTCTAAAACATTTAAAAACTTAGAGTGATAATATTTGACCAGTGGCATACTTAGATGCATGGTTGCCAACCTTGGGCATTGATATTCATATCAATGACTTAATATACTGTTTAGGGCATTAAAGGAGATGTTTATCCTTTAACCAATTTTCTCGGATTTAACCCAGGTGATCAACTCGGTATTCATTGACTTATTGGCAAGTTCGTATGTTTGTATCGTATGTTATGCGATCAAATCCATATGCAAGCCTTTACATTTTATTTCACATTGGAATTTAGTATAGTTCGTTGTTTATTTACTTCGGTTTATTTTGCTCCGTAGAAGTGTCATATTGTTTATGATCATTAACGTGTATCCATGTCTCTCTTCTGCCGAAATCATCAGAAGTGTTTTATTCGTTATTTGACATGTTGTTGACTAAAATACAAGACTAACACGAACAATAATCAAGTTTTCAAAGTAAAGCTCCTTGATCAACAAAAGATATACAAAACATGATTGATGGTTGAAATTGCATACATTGCATACACACGAATAATATCCGTCATTCCTACTATATTCACACAGATCAACGAAATATGCACGAAACAAAATGATGATATAAACCTCGACACGTACTCATACTCAACATGGCGTTGTTATTGTTATTGGTGGTGATAACGACTGAAGAGGAGCGACAGTCGTCCATGTCATAAAAACATAACAAGGTGAAAAAGGGTTTATTGTAATTTTCGGTATATTTGATTTAAAGTTGAAATAAATGTTATATTGTTTTGTTTTGCTGTTAAAATTGAACTGCTGTAAATGCAAAATACAGTAAAAAGATAGTCATTCATCGCTCACTGCCCAATACAGCAAGACTATTAATCGTAGCTATGATTAAATGTTTGATAGTTTTTGTTGTACAATATCATAATCATTAAGTTAGTTAAAAAGTACAAGAAGTGAGTGCCAATGAATTCGAAACTCCAGGTTTACTTTGTAGTTGAAATGAGTACAGATCTAGTGACCCTTTTCCAAAGTCTAGTCCACCAATGAAACTGCTAACAATCACCAAATTATTCAGGTTTCCGGTAGCCCAAAAATATAAAAATGGCTCTGGTATGTACGTAATATGTAACAAATTTTAACATGTAAATGTTTTTGACAAAGTACCTTAATACTACCTCACTATACATACAAATATTCAAAACATATACATAGACACGCTGTCACACTGAGCCTCTCATACTGATTGTCAAGCTCTGGTGATGTAAAAATTCATGTGTCATTGACACGTTGTTGTTTTTTAAAATCAAAATGGACATCACACTCGCATTTCCAATTTTCCAAGGAGGTCTGATAATCAGCCAAAGACATAAAGATATAATACTTAAAATTATGTAAGTGATGCTGACAAAAAACAACGTTCATAATTAAAACTAGGTTCTAATGCTGGATCAGCTGATCGGCGACCGGGTATTACAAGACTGAGCTGAGATAAAAAAAAACTAGAATTAAAACAATAATATTGACTATTTCACGTGTCCTGTTCTTCATACTCCATATGTAGGCGTTTAAACAATTTACCTCGCTTCCAGAAAAGTGTTGTTGTTGGTGTAAGCGGAGAATTTCATCACCCTGGTTTGGTTTGGTTTATTTTGTTTAACGTCCTTTTAACAGCTAAGGTCATTTAAGGACGGCCTCCCGTGCGTGCGACATGCATGCGTGTGGCGATTGCGTATGTGTGTTTTGGGAGGCTGCGGTATGTTCATGTTAAGTCTCCTTGTGATAGGCCGGAACTTTTGCCGATTCATAGTGCTACCTCACTGAAGCATACTGCCGAAGACACCCATCAGCACACTCAACCCGGTCACATCATACTGACAACGGGCGAACCAGTCGTTCCACTCTAAATATGCTGAGCGCTAAGCAGGAGTAGCAACTACCAATTTTTAAAGACTCCGGTATGTCTCAGCCAGGGGACAGAGCCCAAAGCCTTCCTCACAGCGGCGAACGCTCAAATAAAGGCAAAAAGTGAGGCATTGTCACGTTTGAACTGTATCCCACTGGTGGAAGTTTGATCTGTGTAGATTAACATGACAACCTAGAATAGTTTATTGATATTGACTGTCTCGACATGAAGTAAATTTGTTAAAAAATAATTTCTTATCTGAAGCAATAGAATCTTTATGTAGCATAGCATTAATAGTAAATGGTGTCATCAGAAGATATACCTTTAAGTCTGCAATATATATTAAAATAGTGAATAATAGAAATGCCAAGTATATTCCAATTGATCCCATTCAATTTCAATTTAAAAAAAATATATGCATGTAATTCTTATGGTGTAAATTTGAACGTTAAACAAATTAAACCAAACCAAACCAAAGATTATGGCATGGGCTTATAATGACCTATGTCAGGCCTAGTATGAGTGTCCATGTAATTTTATGGAATGTATATAAAAAATCAATAATTTGATAGGCCAGATGCGTGTTATGTACATGTACATGACATTACTGGTCTTTCGAAATCATATTAGTTTGATTAAGTTGGTTTATGATCTAAAGAAAGATAACTCAAATTCCGGATATTTTTATATTTTCCAATTTTGTTTTATTAGTTTATACCTGATCTGGATTCACCGAATCCGTTTTGGGAGTTAGTTGGAAGAAAAAAAAAGATGGAAGTTGTTCTCAAATGTTCTCCAGTTTTATACTAGATTTTAGATATTCCCTCACAGCCAAGCGGAAACATTACATGGTGGAGAATCCTCAGGTCATCTTAAGCGAATATGCAAGGTAAATGTAAGGTTATGGACAAGTGCATCGTTTTCACCGACTCGAGATTTGCCGGTGCTCGTTTGGGCGAGTTGACTCTAAAACATTCGCGGGGTTCGACGCTGGGGGACCACGTACGATTTTTACGAGATTTTGACTACTCGGGATATGAACTATATGTTATATGTGCTGGTATTAACGATATCCCGGACAATATTGCGGATTATTCGGACAACGACAAAAATACTACCTACAACATCATTTTTGCAATTTTGGAAATTGAACTTGAAATTCTAATAATCGTATACCTACTGCTCGCATATTATTTGGGACCGTTCCTCCAAAAGAACTCCAGAACTCAATCAGAAAGTACCCTCACAAATCATGTTTAACTCCATCAGCAGTATGTGTAAGACATCAAAAGCAATTTGAGTACTTTGTCATGAAATTGAACACTTTCATTTGTAATTTTAATAACACACACACAAGATCACACTTGGCCCTCCGTACTGATCTTCGCATCCACATATCACGTGGGAGGATTACACGATTTTGTTACTTTAAACTGTGTGATGGCCTACAGCCACGACGCAGCCTGTTAACAGTATGCCAGGAGAAAATTGTCAATGTGTGTCAGGGGCTAGTTCAATAAATGAAAATTTTGTATTATGTTTACTTAATTAACAGCTGACTAGTAAATTCCATATATTGTCGAAAGGCCACCGGCCGACATTCTTGTACTTGTTATTCATTTATTGAAATTATTGAATTTGTTCAATATATTGATATGGATCATTTGTCGAAAGCCCACCGGCCGATTTATATATTGTGTTTATTTTGTGTCGAAAGCCCACCGGCCGACATTGTCATGCTAGGTATTGCCATAACATTATTGTTATAGTTTGTCCAAAGCCCACAGGCCGATAAAGTGCACTATCATGCTATGAATGTAACACCAGTGACAGTGGCTGCGGACCCTGATGAAATATCTTTACAAATTCTTTCGGATAGCTTTTTGGAACTGAACACAAATTTTGTTACACCCTGTTATAATCAACGCCTACCAACTATACATGAAAGTACTCCAATACCACTATTAAACTTGGAATATGATATTACTTTTCCCAGCCTTCCAGAATTTTCTCTAGATTCACAGCATGATTTAGAGTAATCTACATCTACAGATTCTACACCAGAGTTTTCTATAGATTCATTGAATGTTCTAGAGTCATCAGGAACTACGTCAAGTGATCATTTTGCCACTGACACTGTCACCACCGACACTTCATCAATTACAAATTCAGTAGAGACATCAATAGAGACCATACCTTCAGAACATTTAGAAGTTATTTTGCCTGTGGACATTTGTGAAATGGCTAAATCAATTAGTTGTCAAAAATTTTCGGGGTACCTACATGAAAATGGAGATAAATTTATAAATGAAATTAATTCATATGCAATTTTAATCAACGTTGACTCTGTAAATACACCAAGGAAAATAGCAGCATTTCGCCTACATCTGCAGGGATCTGCCTTGACCTGGTTTAACACATTGGACAGTGCCAACAAACAATCATGGGACAATCTTTTGGGTGCATTCAATAAGAGATTCCTGACACTGGACACTGGATTGACAAAGCCCACGCGTGGTGGTGGAGAGCACCAACTTTCAGGGACTGTCTCTCATTTCTGGCCAGCCATTGGAGGACTTTTACTGTCAAGTCCTTGAAAAAGGTAACTTGATTGGAAAACCCGATTTTGAAGTGCTCACAAAATGTATAAGTGGCTTGCCGCATGAGCTTGCTTTCTTCGTTCTTGCAGGATGTCCGCGCAACATTGATGCAGCCCTGTCATCGGCGACGATGGGTGAAACCTGTGGGTACAGGAAACATGACGTCCCATCATCATCAACCGAAAAAATATGTGCTGCGGTCAAACCCAGGGAAGATGACATCAATGACCTCAAAATCCAGGTACAAGCATTAACAGACTTGGTCAAAGACTTTGCTGTTGACCAAGCAAAAGGTACTGGAACAACATCATACAGGCCCAGACAGTCGCAGCACAAAACATCCTTTCAGCAACAACCCTGGCGAAATCAAGCACCACACCAGGGTCAAGCACATTAGGGTCAACATCAACCAAATCAGGGTCAACATCAATTAAATCAGGGTCAACACAATCCACACCAGAGAGGAGTTGAGTGCTTTGCTTGTTATGGTCAAGGTCACACCAAACGGACGCTGGAATGGAGTAGGTGAATCAAAACCCTCTCTTCAGTGCCAGCTTTGCTTTCAGTATGGACACAGAGCACTTGCCTGCCTTATGTTTGTAACACGAGGACAGGGAAACTTGCAAGACCTGACGGGAACACACCCAGCCCGCCGGGAACAGCAATGTAAACGGTTTGGGGTCCGACAGGAAAAATACAAACTTTATATACATGCTTGTTACAGTACATACTTTGAAATTAGCAGCGCTCATCGACTCGGGGAGTTCAATCAAGTAACGAACTATTTGAGACTCTTCCAAATCATGCTAAATTTAATTTTCAACCAACACCTGATGACAAAATTATTTTGGCAAATAACCCCTCGGTGTCAATCTTCGGTACTGTAATCATCAAGATACGAGTACAAGACAGGGTACACAATGTGCTTGCTCATACCTTCACATGCTTCACATCCGTTGATTCTGGGATCTTGCTATTTGAGAGAGAAAGGTGTTATTCTCAATTTTGCGTAGTGATATAGGGGACAGTTACCAGTCCAAGCCTTATATGGATGTCAAGGAATGTGTACTAGTAGCTCCTACAGTGCTCAAAATCACCTTCACAACAGAACTCTGTTCCAGTAAAGCTTTTGAACCCAACATCATCGCCTATCACTATTTTTAAGGGCAAGTCGATCGCACATTTTGACCACGTTTCTTCTGAGGATGAAGTTTCCGATGTCGATGACAAAGTTGTGCAAACATTCAACGTTCAACATCATCGGATGATACAAACACTCAATGTAATGATTCCGAGGCAAGATTTCAAGCAAATCTTAATCTTTCTGACCATCTGTCGTCAATACAAAAGGAACAGGTGAGAAAATTACTATCAAACCACAAGGATTTGTTTGTGACTTCAGAAAATCCTGGATTAGGTTTCACCAAGGTTGTTCAACACAAGATTCTTTTGAAACCGGATGTAAAACCAAAGCACCAAAGACCATATCGGTTACCTCCTGATAAGCGAGAAGTTCTTCGTCATCAGTTGGATGAACTACTTGAACAAGGGATTATTGTACCAGTCAGCGAGGCTGAAGAAATTATCATCACAAGTCCTGTTGTGTTGGTCACTAAGAGAGCACAGACCAGTCAGCCAAAACAGCCAATCACAAGACAGTCTAGTTTATCTCAATTCAGGTTTTGTGTTGACTTTCGATATTTAAATTCTCAAACGCAACCATTTCAATAGGAGATTCCGAATCTACAAGAACTAACTAAGTCGTTCTCAAATCAAACTCCTCGCTACTTTACTTCAATAAATTTGAGTTCAGGATTTTTTCAAATGCCTGTCGACGCTGACAGTTCTAAATATACAGCTTTTAATACATGTTTCGGAACCTTCAAGTTTCATCGCCTTCCCATGGGTCTCAGTTCAGCACCGAGTACATTTCAATTACTCATGGATAAAGTACTGAGGGGATTAACATTTAAGTCCATTTAAATCTACAACCTTTGATCAGCCTTTGAAGGATATATCAGAGGTATTTAATAGAGACTACAATCCGCAGGACTCCAATTAGGGCCACGGAAATCTTCATTTGCAGAAGAGTCTTGTGTGTTTCTAGGTCACCACCTTTCCAAGGACGGGATTTCACCACGTCCAGAAAGACTTCAAGCAATCAAAGATCTCCCTACACCAACGGACCTCAAAGGCTTGCGTATACTTCTAGGCATGTTCAATTGGTTTCGGAAATACATTCCGCAATATAGCTCTGTTGCTGAACCTTTACTTCGCCTGACCAGGAAGGGGATCTCTTTCCGTTTGACTACTTTACAAAAAGAGGCTTTGTAACGGTTGAAGGACTTACGAGTACATTCTGAAGTACCCGCCTTTCCCAACTATGATATCCCTTTCCATCTGGCAGTTGATATATCTTCACATGGCATTGGATACATGGTGTACCAGTGTTATCCAAGTGAGTCCGGAAATACATCAGATGTCGTACAACGTGTCGTACTTTTTGGTTCCAAATCACCGAGTCGTTATCAGCGTTCATACGGACCTACAAAGCTAGAACTTTTAGGCATGGTAACGGCAGTAATATATTGCAAGTCCTATGTCCAAGGTCGTCACTTCTATGTTGACTGTGACCATCAGGCTTTGCGACCGCTGTTTCAGAAACAGAGGAGAGGAGCCATATATGAAAAATCGGTCGCCATACTCCAGCAGTTCTACTTCAAGCTAGAATATAAGCCAGCGGCTGAAATGGTTGTACCAGATGCATTGTCTCGCAGTATTGAGCACAACCCACGCGATCCCATTCAAAGCCCTGTTGAGGACAATCCTTTCTTTCCGTATGCAGAGGAAAACACAGAAAATATTCAACTACCAGGAGGACAGAATCTTAAAGATCTAGTCGGAGTTGCATCATCTGATTTCCACTCACTTGACGAGGTGACCAATATTCAGTCTATTCAACCTCATTTGCAGGCTCATGTTGTTCACTCTAAGCCTGGTAACGTTCCTTCTTACGATGAGGATGACGGATATGATGGTGATTCCGAAGACCAACATCATGCTCAAAGTAACAGAAGGCGAAAGACTCATTCTCACAAGGGAAATTTATGTTTTCACGGCATGTCGACATGTTCAGCAAGTTTCTGTTTTCACTGCCGATTCCAGCGAAGATGCGGTGTCTGTTTCCGAAGCATTATACTCTCTGATCACCACGTACGATACATGTCAGACACTCATTCACCATTTGAAATTGTTTATGGAGATCGACTACGTTTTCCGTTGTCTCAACATGTTGCCCCAAGCAATTTCAAAGCTCGTGGCACAGCTGACCAAGCGGCTTGAGCCTATTCGAAAAGAATCAAAGAACAATGCTGTTGCAGCTAAAGTTGCTCTGCAGGATCGGATTAATTTAAAGGCTAAACCTTTGGATCTTGGTAAAGGTGACTATGTTTACATGGCCAAGGACCCTACAGGTCAAGGACAAAAATTGCAAGATTTTTATGTAGGTCCATTTGTGGTTATTTACTTACCAAGCCCACACATGGAGTCCTTACGCAACCAGGAGACAAACAAAGCTCTTCCGATGCCTGTACATATCAATAGGCTCAAGATGGCCTATATCCGCACAACGGACCCAGTTAGATTCTTCGAAAACGAACAAGAATCTTCGGATTCAACCTGTGATATTTCCGTTGAGCCCATTAACCGTGCTACCGAAAGCTCAATCGCCTCCACTGTCAGTCATTCTGTTGAGCCCACAAGCCACGGCTTACAAGGCGATTCTGAAATTAATGTTGTTGACGGAAGAAAATCTCTTTCGTCCGACTCCACAGCCGATCCATCTGTTGAGCCCACCGGCCACAGTTCAAATGATCGAAATCGTGAAGCTTCTACACGGGCCACCGTCACCCAGGAAACGTCCAAGGATGGAAACAGTGTAGTTCCTGCTCAACCTGTATCTGCTCCAAGGCCAAAACGTACTGTCCGAAAACTTGTTAGATTTCGTGATGTTGACCACATCAACCCGTCAGACTTCTCGTCTACCGGTAGTGCCTCTGGAAGGGTACAGCGAATTTTGGCAAAGAGACAGAATGGTAGAACTTATGAGTACTTTGTTCATATGAAGGGTGAACCAGCGCAAAACGCAATTTGGCTTTCATTGCGTGACTTTGCTATTAATACTAGGCAAGGACTTAAGCGACGCCCTCCGCCGCTCATTTAGAAATATGTAGATTTACTGATAATCAGTATTATTAACATTCTGAACTGAACAATACATGTACGAGTTACTTTTGATACATACATTCCATTTGGTACATACATGTTTACATAATGATGTTGTAGGTATAACATAGTGACATAATGTTTAATTAGTATTTTGACTACAATCATATATTTTATGTTTAATAAGTAATTTGACTATAATCATATATTTCATTCATCTTATTATTGATGAATATTTTGAAAATATTATATTGCTACTAGCCATGGTTGTTATAATAGCATTTTGATGTTGACTTTTCTCGCACAAAAGTTGAACAATATTGAATACTAGTCATACTAGATTTTCTAGTCAGGACATAGTTTGCATTTATATTATCACACTAGTGATACTAGATTTTTGTATTACTATACTAGTCATACTAGATTTTCTAGTCAGGACATAGTAAAGTCATTCTCAGGTGATAGAAAAAGTGCTGCTTTGTTTATTTTTCCTGTCATGTATCTTCTTACACATCTTGTAGCACATCCTGTTGATATTATTTAGAGTTGCAAGTACTCGTGTATTGTTAGTATTTGGTAAAGCAACATATGCTTAATTTTGTTTAGGTAGCACATATTCTGTTGATTATATTCACAGAGCTACAAACAATCATTTACTCATAGGTTTTTGGATTTTGAATTTAATTTGATTATCTTGTTTCTAAAACAGTACACCAGTACATTCCTATATTAAACTTTGAATAATTCAAATATTGGATAATACGTAATACTTTACTTGTCATTGTTGTACGTACTGGTTCAGTTGAATGGATTTATATTACATGATATTTGCTGCCCTGCAGGTAGGGCGTAAGAATTGTTCCTGCTGCCCCATTGCATGATCGTAAGAGGCGACTAAATTTGGGATCTTATCTTTTCTCATCTTTCTTAACAGCTTTTTTCCTAATGTCTCCCTTGATAATGCCTCACTTTTGGCCTTTAGTTGAGCGTTCGCCGCTGTGAGGAAGGTTTTGGGTTCTGTCCCCTAGCCGAGACAAACCAGAGTCTTTAAAATGGTAGTTGCTACTCCTGCTTAGCGCTCAGCATATTTGGAGTGGGACGACTGGTTCGCCCATTGTCAGTATGATGTGACCGGCTGGAGTGTGCTGCTAGGTGTCTTCGGCAGTATGCTGCAGTGGGGTAGCACTTTAAATCGGCAAAAGTTCCGGCCTATCACAAGGAGACTTAACACGAACATACCGCAGCCTCCCAAAACACACATACGCACTCACCACACGCATGCATGTCGTACGCACGGGAGGCCGTCCTTAAATGACCTTAGCTGTTAATAGGACGTTAAACAAAATAAAATAAACCAAACCAAACCAAACATGATATTTGTTATATGATAACATTTTGTACTGCATTGTACTATGTATTTCTAATTTTTGATTGAATTCCTATGTTTATTGTCATTAGGTTAGGGTAGGATTTCTTATAACCAGTGTATAAATTTCACATAGTTCATTTTTTGAAGGGAAGCATGTTATGTACATGACATTACTGGTCTTTAGAAATCATATTTGTTTAATTAAGTTGGTTTATGATCTAAAGAAAGATTACTAAAATTCCGGATATTTTTATATTTTCCAATTTTGTTTTATTAGTTAATACCTGATCCGGATTCACCGATACCGTTTTGGGAGTTAGTTGGAAGAAAACAAAAAGATGGAAGTTCTTCTCAGAAGTTTTATACTAGATTTTAGATATTCCCTCATAGCCAAGCGTAAAATTACATGCGTTTAGGTATTAACATATATACATGTATTCCATATTACATTGACCCCAAAGAAAGATATCAATAACGAGAACGAGAAAATAAACGATAACTCTCAAATACACGTATATTTCCGATAACTCGATGAGAATTCCACTACCAAGACAATCATGTGGAGTTATCACAACTTATTCATGACGTCATACAAGTGCCGGTGTGTGTATGACTGTTTTCTTCATACCAGGCTAAACATATTAAACAGCCAATCAGAACAGGTTACATTATTTTTCTACACATTTACAACATGCTAATTTAATTCTTAATTTAATTTTGTAGTTATTTATTTGTTATAATATGTTTACTACCCTTTCAATGTTAATAATCAAATCGACCGTAGTACACAGGGGAAGGGAGACAACTCTCAGACACTTATTCGCAGGTTTTCAATTAGAATGTTGATCCACTTTAGTAATCATTTACATGAAGTTGATTTTGCTCAAAACTTAATTTCTTATTTGAAGCAATAAAAAGTTCACTTGATTTAGCATATCATAAAAAATAACGCATTACTTACACTTGTATTAAAAGTATTATTAGTGAACCATGTCGGTAAATGATTCTATTGTGTTACTAGGACGTATCGCAACTCTAAACAACCAAAATCAAAGGATAATTTTTTATGGTATTGCAATGCTTTACAGACGATTGGAGTTTTAGGACCAAACAACACCATATAAGAAGGACGTTCACAGAAAGAAAATTTAATTCATGATCAAAAGAAACAGTTATTACCTTCTTCTAGGCAACAATTTGATAACATTTGATAAGATATTGGTACACTAATTCATATTATTGCAAAGGAAACTATAGCTATGGTTACTCATGTTGTGGTACAGATCAACGGCATTAAGATAGTTCAAACTTTTCTATATACCACAGAGACAGGTCCTCACGTTTCAATAACTAATCTTATTGCATTTTTTGCCAGTGAAATATAGAAATTTATCAAACAAATAAAACTTGCAGCGAAGAGCAGTGAAAAAAAAAGATTTTGCAGTGAAAATAAAAGTTTTTCGTTTTTGACAGGGTCTCAATTGTAATAAAAAAAGTAATGCCATTAATATGCAATCTTATTAAAATATAGATGGTCATTCTCACTACCTTACATGAACACATAATGTCAAATTAATTAATATGCGTTAGCAAGTGAAGTTTGGAATAATCGATATTCCGAGAAAACCTGTAAACGATCGGAGGTCGTAACAAACGTCAACCCTAATAATTTGATATTTTAAAATGCGTCATTCCACTTATTTATTATAGATTATAATGCAAACATCACGTGCTAAACAGAAACAAATACGCGCTTTTTGATCCAAGTGGTGCTATCTGTTTATCACAGTCTACGATATAGGGACTTCAGTCTCTCTCATGGTAATTTTTTTTAATTATCACTCAGAATCGTAATTCGATGTGTTATAGCGTCCCTAACAGCTGGATCCCTTACCTTTCGTAGTTGAGACAAGTTGACTTCAACCTGCCTTGGTGTATTTTTCTACCGTTGAACGATTATTGAAAAAAAATAGTAACACTGACTAGTGTACATGTCCGGAACTTTTGCCGATTGATAGTGCAATCTCATTGAAGCATACGATATTCAACATTCAGAATTCGAAGGTTGTGTAAGCTAGATATACGACATCCAACTTTCAGAATTTGAATGTTGTGCCAGCTCGGTATGCGACATCAAACATTTATAACTTGAATGTTGTACCAGCTCTACACAACATCAAACAATCAAAATTTGAATGTCGATCGAGCTGGTAAAACTTATATATGTTAAAAGTCCTAGGTCGAGCTGTCACATCTTTTGGAAGAAGCAATATAGTAACAGATTTTCAGATCGATTATTTTGTGTTTGTGTTGCACTGGTTGGAAAGCCTAATGTTTTTCTTCTTCTGCATTCTATATTTTGACAATAACTGATCAAAAATGATAAGAGTTACGTCAATGACATTTCTCTTACATTGTATGGAATATGTCAAAGAGGTGTTGTGGTCATCCAATAATAAGTAGGTCAAGAATCCAATATTGGCTGTCTTGACGTCATACCTAAACGTTTAAAAATGGCCATAACTCGAACACCATTGAACTGAAATCGTTGGAGCTAATTTTCCCCTATGCCATGGTTATACAAAATAAGTCTGAATAAAAAGCTCGCTAAGGAGTCAAGTTCGTCCAGTGGGATTCAGGAGAAACTTTTTAAAAATAGCTATGAGATGGTTCTGACCAAAATTTACATGGCCGCTATGACGTTATATTTTAAAAATTTTAAATGAGTATAACTCAAAAATTTGTCATTATACAGAGGTTATGTAATTACAATGTATATTATTTGTAGATAATATCGCGACCTACACTCCTTCGTACTACAAATTTTAAGGTTAGCGGTCAAATAACGCCATTTTGAATATTTCCATGATTGTACAATCAAAACGACATCTTCACGATAACCAAAAGGCACAGGAACTTGATATTGGGCCTGTAGGATGTTTGTGTGAGAGACAAGCAACCAAGATTGTTCAATTGAATGACCTTGACTTACATTTAAGGTCAATTGTGTCAAATAGACTAAAAGCATTTTCACAATAACCAAGAGGCCCACGGACTAAATATTGAACCTGTAGCAAGCTTGGAGAAAGATCAGAGGGGTGAAATATGTTGAAACATAATGCCATCTTTTCAATAACGTTCGTTGATATGTTTGGAATATATTCAAGGTCACAAAGGACTGTCGAAGATGTGAAAAGCCCGTCAGATTACTAGTTTCTGGCTTTATAATAGTCATCGTTACTCCACTTCCGAATTTTTGTTCATCTGTGAACGCATTACTTTGCTATCCCTTGACGTTTTGTTATCTTATTAGGTCCTCTTAATCAGGTAAAGTTTTGTTTATAACATTTTGACAAATCCTGAGGCTTGTGAATCGTAATAGTGTGTTAAGTTTGTAAATATTGCTATATATATCAACGTTAGTTTAATGAATCAAATAAATTATGAACCGGTTCCACATAGCTTTTGAAATTGACCTTGGCGACCTCACCGAATTGGTTCGGTTAAGTATTTTTAAACGTCCTATCAAACACCTAACGTCATACAAAGGCCTCCGATATGTTCGAGACGCATGGATGTACTGTATGTGTGTTTGTTTACAGAGGATGCAGTATATAAGTGTTTTTTTTAACTTGTAATGGCGAGGAACTGATGATGACTGTATGTACTACCTCAAAATGCTACCTTTAAAATGAAAATAAAAGAGTTGATACATTATTGAATGTGGACGTTTTAATAATCAATGTGCAAACGTAACGAGAAAGGTAGCTTCATAGAAGAAAATTCATCCAAGATTAAAATCGGATAAGTCGCATAAAAAAGTCCAGGTATATTACGGTCGATATGATGTATACTAACTAGTTATTGATTAATATTTATAGGTAAGCGCGTGTTGCAAAAATGTTTTTTCATCGGCTATTGACATGACGAAACATATGACAGTTTATCCCTATTGGATATCAACCAGGCGGAGTTATTGTTTAAATCCGAATTATTTAATCAGCCAAATGTTCTTGATGAGACTACGCGCTAAATCCTCAGCATATGGTGACACGTGTACAGTATCGCTTTTACACCTGGATGTCGACTATCAAAAGTGGAACTGGCCATCTGTAATGTCATTTCTAAGATCCTAGACTCAACTTAGATTGCCATGCATTATCAATAAACTTTATGTTGCAGCAAAAAAACTGAATTTATTGGAAGCCATAACAATATAAAAAAACTACAAGCCGGGGTTTACAATTAATTGATCATTAAAGGAGGAATAATAAGATCCGTTCCTAAAACGGCCAGCCGAAAACGAAATCCGGGACAAACGGATTAACGACACAAAACGTTGGGGAAAATCCTTTCCTGCGAGTTAGCGGCCGGATAGTGGGTGGACCTGATTATTGGAAAACAGATTACTGGGACTCAATTGTAATAAAGGTAATGCCATTAATATGCATGAAGAGTCGTTGCATAAAAAATGGTATTCCGAGAAAACTTACAATCGATCAGAGGTCGTAGCAAATGTCAACCGTGCTAATTGGAATATAATGCGTCATTCCACTTATTTATGGTACACTACCAGGTAAACATCATACGATTAACCGCGACAAATAAACACTGTTTTTATCAAAGTGGTGCTATCTGTTTATCACAGTATATGATATAGTGACCTCAGTGTCGCTAATATAAAAACTTTTGATTATCACTGAAAGTCGTAAATCGATATGTTATAAAGACACCAGCGTCATGAACAACTGGATCCCTGACCTTTCGTAGTTGTTAAGATTAGTCGACTTCTGCGTTAATTTATCTTTCTGTCGTTGAACAATAATAGAATAATAGCAGCATTGTCTTGTCATGATACATATAATTTATGAACGTAGAAAAACAAACACTTTGTCTTATTCTAATATCTATTTTATTTTGTATTGCTTTACCACAACTGCCCTGCAGGTAGGGCGTAAGAATTGTACCTGCTGCCCCCATTGCATGATCGTAAGAGGCGACTAAACTTGGGATCTTATCTTTTCTCTTCTTTCTGAACAACTTTCTTCTTCCTAATGTCTCCCTTGACAATGCCTCACTTTTGGCCTTTAGTTGAGCGTTCGCCCCTGTGAGGAAGGCTTTGGGTTCTGTCCCCCTGGCCGGGACATACCAGAGTCTTTAAAAATGGTAGTTGCTGCTCCTGCTTAGCGCTCAGCAAATAAGGAGTGGGACGACTGGTTCGCCCGTTGTCAGTATAATGTGACCGGGTGGGGTGTGCTGCTGGGTGTCTTCGGCAGTATGCTTCAGTGAGGTAGCACTCTAAATCGGCAAAAGATCCGGCCTATCACAAGGAGACTTAACACGAACATACCGCAGCCTCCCAAAACACACATACGCACTCGCTACACGCATGCATGTTGCACGCACGGGAGGCCGTCCTTAAATGACCTTAGCTGTTAATAGGACGTTAAACAAAATAAACCAAACCAAACTTTACCACAAAACGACAGTTGGAATACAATGCCAAACAGTACTAAAAGAAGTCGTTCAAAACAAAATTATGAAATCAAACAATTACAAATCTGATCGGTAGATGAAAATATACACTCGTAACTCAAACTTTTATATATATATAAATCATTTTGATTGAATTGATTAATTTTTTTGTGGTCAAGATAAAATGCATGTAGATGAGCTTACATTGATGTAGAAGAGAATGTATCAAATAGAGTTTTCATTTAAGTAACGCTATACAATGAAAAGCTGTCACGTATTCGTGTAAAATCTTCACAATTTTCTAATTTCTTTAAAACATAAAAGGGTCGGTTTCCAAAATGACCCCTCGTTTGTTTTGAATCTTCTTTTTGTGGGGTGTTGCAACAAATATATATTTATAGATACTATAGATATTTGAACACTCAAGTGTTTTTATGGCCCATTAAAACGACACCCACCAGAAAATGGTAGGTTGATCGAGAAAAAAACACAAAAAACCCATTTTATCCAAAGATGAACAACGACGAGTTCAAATCTCGTCAACCTTGAGGCAAAACTATGGGTTTTTCGAAGAACGAAACTTTCTTACGAGTGTTCGATGCACAAAATAGTTTTAATTAGTAAAGTTTAAAGTGATATTATAACGAAATATTGAATTGTAAGTTGGGCTAAATATTGCCAATTTCAATGATTATATGACCCCGCCCCCCCCCCCCCCCCCCAAAAAAAAATGTAAAATATGCTGGGAAAAGGTGTCAATAAACAACAGCTTTATGGAAATATTTCTCTTCGTATCCTCACTAACAAACTACTTTGCGTCATTCAACTTTTATTGTTGGTTTATGTTTATTTGTGCGTTTATTTGTACAGTTATAAGGTAAGGCAGTAAACAATCATCTTTAAGACGAAGCAATATTATATATTCTAATACTGCGGACAACCATGCCGATTTGCGATCCAAGATTCCAAGTTTTGTTCCAAACAAGATAATTTAAGAATTTAAATCTTTCTTCTTTTTTTTTGCTATATTCCCCTATTGTGCCCACTTTTCCCCACCAAAAGAGTGCAACAAGATCTCATTTGCCCAATAAGTCTCATGACGAAATCAAAACTCATTCAGGCGTTCATGACCAGTTTCAAATTAAAGGGATTACTTAGTTTTCCCCAATTGTGCGCCTCTCCCACACAATACTTACCATATACAACCACCATACTTGTGACATACAATTTCCTTTTCAGACACACATACTGTTCATGAGACACAAATAAAATGTTGAAATCCTTTTACTTCAAATGTATTTTCAATCTTGCTGTAGGTCAGGAAGCATTCATCATCGATCATTATATGTGATTCTCCTGGTTCCATCAGTCTTTAGATACCTCTTTTTCTTCCTCTTCTGCCAGTCCAGCTAGAGATACTGATTTTAGTCCATATTCTACATCATTAAATAGCCAAGTTTTCAAAGTCTTCACACTTCCAGGCCCAAAAATGTAAAAAAAAAAAAAAAAACAATACAGATGGAATCATATAGCAGAACTGCACATGGTTATATACAGACCCGTGTACGTTCGCAGTTCCGATTTAAGCGTAGCGTTTCCGTAGCACTTCCGTACCATTTCCGTAGCATTACCGTAGCACTTCCGTACCATTTCCGTAGCACTTACGTAGTATTACCGTACCATTTCCGTAACACTTCCGTAGCATTACCGTACCATTTCCGTACCATTTCCGTACTCACCGTAGCATTACCGTAGCATTTGCGTCTACCTATTTTCACTCGCAGACCGTCTCATAACCGTTCGTAGAAAATTTTGCGGAGTGTGTTTTTTATCGAAACGAAATTTAGTTAAATATACTTACCAAACGTCACAAAAGAAATGTAGCGACAGCAAATGATTTGAAAAGGAGGTGAGAATTAATTAGATACGACTATAAATCTGTCTGTATCTTTGTATAGAAAAAATAACACTCTCACAAAAAACAAGTCAAGTCACATGGTCTATCGATCTTATTGTGATAAAAATGGCGGATCCTAGTCGTAGTAGACGCATTACGATGGAATCCAAGATGAAGATGGCGTCAAATAAACAATATTACCTTTACTGTGCTATAGTCGAACCTTCAAAACTGTTACATGTAATATGCACTGGTCAGGCTACATGTATAGGGTACAAATGGTCCAGACAGTATCATACAGGTAAACTAGGGTAGTTGGACTTAATTGTCAGCAATTATACAAACAACACAGTATGTTGTACACGGGTTAACTAAAGGTAAGGTATTTTGTTATGTATATTATGAAAGTGCTGTATATCCACAAACGAACACTACACGAATAATGATTGTATATAATATTGTAAATATGTTTTCTCTATGCATTATGTTATGAAAAGAGAAATAAACCAATTTGAATTTGTGGACTAAGTGATACTAGGTGTAAAAGGTAGAACAATAAGAGATAATTATGGCCTACAGGTAAGGCTATAGACTGCTTCATAAAACTTGGCTTCCAACTTTAATGAGATGATGTCATCGTGATCTAAGGAGTTATTCATTATTTATTTCAATTTTAAAACCCAAAGGTCTAATCACAGAATTGATAACAAATTGATAAAATCAGAGACGTATATATCACATATGTGATATATATATACTGAAACGAAAAAGAAACGCAACTTCAAATTGTAGGTTTAATAAAATAATACTTGTGAGCATTATGTTTAAATTTCATATGTAATAGTTAATATTGAATATTGATGTAACATCCTTTAAATGTTTAGAGATTTTTAAGAACAGGTCACTTTGCTAGAAGGTCATGATTGGTAGTACCCTACGTGAATCCAAGTTGAAATGGCAGCAGTTTTGAAACCGTGCCCTAATATCGTGTGTGTCCTCCTCGAACAGTTATCACATCTCTAATTCTTTGTTGCATTGAGTTCATCAGGGCATTGACTTTCCGTATTGGAATGTTATTCCATTCTTGGACGAGTGCATTTGCTAACTGAGGGAGGGTATTTGGGGGGTTACGGCGATTTCGAATTCTTCTGTCTAATTCATCCCACAAATGCTCGATTGGGGACAGGTCGGGGCTATATGGAGGCCAATCTATAGGAACAATGTTCTGTGTCGCAAGAAAGTCTCTACAGACTCTTGCAACGTGTGGTCTCGCGTTATCCTGCTGAAAGGTTAGATGATGCTGCCTAACAAACGGCACAACATGGGGCCTAAGGATCTCATCCCGATAGCGTACGGCCGTTAAATTCCCATTGACTATCACCAAAGGCGTCTTCAAACCATGGGAGATTCCCGCCCAAACCATAACTGATCCACCCCCAAATCGGTCGTGTTCCAAAACACAGGCGTCAGCAAAACGTTCGCCTCGACGCCGGTACACACGTTGACGGCCATCTGCTCGAAATAACGTGAATCGAGATTCATCGGTGAAGAGCATAGACCTCCAACGTCTCATAGGAAAACGTCTGGGCATATGTGCCGTTGCCCATTGCATACGACGTGCTCGACGTTGCGGTGTTAGTGGTAAACCAACGTACTGTCGCCTTGCACGCAAATTAGCCTCACGCAGTCTGTTGATCACTGTTTGGGGATGAATTCGACGGTTATGATTACCAATCGTATTCCTTGCCGTTTCAGCGGCCGTTAATCTCCTGTTACGCAGGTGTGCCAACCTAAGAACCCGGTCTTGACGTCGCGACGTTACGCGTGGACGTCCTGATCTCGGCTGGTCATCGACTCTTCCTGTTGCGTTAAGACGTGAAACTAATCGACTAATAGTCGATTTGTGAACTCTGAATTGTCGAGCGACGTGAAGTTGCGTGTTCCCTGCCAGAAGCATCGCTATAGCACGTCCTCTATCAACCTTTGATAACCGTGGCATAATTGTAAAAGGAATTATTGTTTGCAAAAGTATTGGCGATGATGTGGCTCAATGTTAGTGATGAATTGATACTGGTTTGAATGAAAAAAGAACGCATATGTTTTCACAGGCACGGTTTTTGATGTTTTTACCGCGCCGGAAGTGCATAGGTCTCTAGTCACACTTGGGTGATTTTGAAGATTGGTATGGGTGTTAGGCAGGGTGCATGTTTATTTCCGCGATTTTTATACAGATATGTATATTTAATACAAAATTAATCACAATTTTCCATGTTGCGTTTCTTTTTCGTTTCAGTATATATGTCTCTGATAAAGTATTACAAGAGTAAATTAATTACATACAAAAAACTGTAGTAAGAGGGTACGGACAAATCCCCCCCCCCTCCGGACATTTGTTCATCATGGAGAGATTTCCTGAAATTTTTAGTTTACTTAATAATATAAAGTTTGAAAAAAGTCCGGGGGGTGGGGGCTTTTGTCCTACACTCATATAAAGTGCATACACATGTGAAATAGAACTGATGTTCTAAATAGAAATCATCCAGACAATCAAGTAAGTCTTGTTATGAACAGTAAACAAGAGACCTAATTCTGAAAACAAATCTTCGTTCGTCATAAATCTCTCAAGTGAGACGTTAAAAAAACTGTCAAAAAAAGATGTGGAACTAAAAAGTTAAATAATCCTGTAAAAGTTCGATCAAGCAGGCTATGTACACAGATTTAAATTAAAATATATGTATTAATACCTGACTAGGTCAGTTGAATTGTGTACAAATTTACATGTAATATAGACTATTATCGTTTAAATTTTATTTAAAACACAGAAATTAAAAAAAAAAGTGTAAAACTTCAATCTGGTGTATGAGTATTGCTTGATATGGTGACCATATTTCAGAGTAGTAATCTAACTGACTGCACTAATGTACAGAGAGCGAATAACATTTTGAAAATCCAAATATGTAGATTGGCATGACCTTACCAACCACTTATCTAACATGAAATAAAAAGTTAAGATTCGGAGTGAGCCAAATACATGTGTTTCTTTCTTTAGAGATTCCCCACCCAAGCTGTCGGGATACTCAGCTGTATATCTTTTGTTGCTACACGCTATTTAACAATATTTCTTTATATCAAACGTACTTTTTAAAGTTTTACACCAGTCGTAGACTCTGTCAATATCGGATAGGAGTTCACCACAGTCTTGAATATAACGTGCTGCTTTACAAAATTTGCCATCATCGGCAAAAACGAAAGTTTTGAAAAAGTATAAATGAGAGGATGAATAATTTGAATCTCGTAGTTTCAGGACTGATATTATACAGATATTATTTGCATCATCACACTAACATCATCATCAAAGTCTCGATCGCGGAGTTCGCCGAATACCTCGTCAAAGTTGGAATAGCAAAACCTTTTCTTCGTGGCAACGTTGCGTTACTTCATTATGAAACACATCCGCTGCTAGTTTGATAGAATTTTAACATTAAAAAAAAAAAAAAAAGAAAAATACACACATACCAAAAAAAAAAAAAAAAAATACACACATACCAAAAAAAAAAAAAAAAAAAAAATACACACATACCCTCACAGATTTAAATAACAGTCATTAAAGACACTTGTTAATATTAACTCTTGAGATGATGGTTTCATGATATATGTAGACTTAATAAATATCGGTTTTTACCGTGAATATCTAAGATTTGTTCTGATAAGAAGCCTACATAAATTAATTTGAATCATTATTTTATAAGTCATATTCAACTTGACATTTTCTTACATGAAAGTAAGAACAGTCTACTGCTATAGTTTAAACTCACTCAGGTGTAAAATTTGACATGTTGGCCAGGTAATATAGGTACATTTCTGTAAGTTGGCTAAGTGAGAATGAGCCATAATTGGACCCCGGGGGGTTAATTGGGCACAGTTCAATGTTAAAATGTTAAATATTATACGTTCTTTGTACAATGATGTTAAATGTTGTGTTAAGTTTAATAATTGTTTGTCGGATTTCTTCTCTTGTGAAAACGGTTTATTCCAGGGTGAAATAATGTCGCCAATTTTATTTTCGCTTTATGTTAATGACTGTGAAATGCATTTTTTAACCGAAAATTGTCCATCAATAGAATTACAAATGATTAACTTATTTCTATTAATGTATGCAGATGATATGATACTATTAGCTGAATCAGCAGAGGGGCTACAGAAAATGTTAGATTCATTGTTATTATATACTGATAAATGGAATTTAACAGTTAATGTTGAAAAAACAAAAGTAATGGTTTTCAGAAATGGCGTTAAACTGAATGACGAGAAATGGTACTACAATGGTTGCTTACTAGAAAATGTAAATAGTTTTAGTTATCTAGGAATTTTGATGAAATTTAATGGAAAATTCTGGATAACACAAGAAAAAATAGCGGAACAATGAAGAAAGGCATTGTTTGCTGTATCAAATATTTGTAAAAGAAAATATTTTAACGTTGAAACCCAATTAAGTATTTTTGACACTTTTGTGGGTAGTATATTGAATTATGGATCAGAGGTATGGGGATTCCATAAAGCACCTGGTGTGGAAAAATTACATTTAGGGTTTTGTAAGAGAATTTTAGCGGTTAAGAGAAGTACTCCAAATGTAATGATATATCAAGAACTTGGAAGACTACCTTTACAAATAATTCGAAAATTTAAAATTTTTAAATATTGGCTTAAACTTAAATCTTCAGACAATTGTATTTTGAAAGCGTGTTATGAAGAAATGATTCAAAGAGGCAGTGAGTGGACCGATAGTATTAGAAATGAATTATTTAGATTAGGTTTAGGATACTTATGGGAGATTGAACCCAGCGGTAACGAAACGAATATATTAAGTATTATTAAATCTAGAATACGTGATAATTTTCAACAACATTGTATGGAGCTAATAAATTCATCGTCTAAATGTTCTTTGTACAAATATATTTGTGGAAATTTCTATCTTAAGCAGTACTTAACAAAACCCATTGGCCAACATACTATAAAGGAAATCGCAAAAATTAGATTATCATCGCATAAGTTGTATATAGAATCTGGAAGTTATAGAAATATTGAAAGAAATAATAGAATTTGTACATATTGTGACAGCGGTGATATTGAGGACGAGTATCATTGTATCATCAAATGTAATCATTTTATAGATATTAGAAAGCATTTTATCAAACTATATTACCATAAAAAACCTAGTATGGCCAAATTTATACAACTTTTAACGACGGAAAATAATAAAGATTTATGTAATTTAGGCAAATATATTTCTATCGGTTCAAAAAGACGGTTAAATGCTGTTTAATTGTTTAATGTAATAGAATGCTCTCTACACTAGCGAAGCGATCGTGTATGTGTGGTTTGTGTGTGCTTGTGAGTTACAATGTACTTTGTATTTGTATTGTATGTTATTTGTAATGTCTGCACTGTATATATATGCACTACTGATAAACCGTAAGGTTTAAAGTAATAAATGAATTGAATTGAATTGACCTGGCCAGGTAAACCATGTGCCAGACACAAAAGAGCTAGACTGATCAGCATCTTACAGGTAAGGTGTGATAGGATGCATGTCCTCAAGGCTGTAGGGTTACATATTGCGCCCAGTTGGCCATTGGCAACAGGCCTTTCCTAGATGTTTGGCTTCAATGTAATGTACATGTAGTCTGGACAGGTACATGTCTCAAGATCTGTCGACAGAACATACAATGTATAATATCATATAGCTGACATGTACTGTATAAGAAACTTTCAAGTTTAGAATAAATATGTAAAAGTAAATTAATATTCAATAAAAAAATTAAAATATTAATATTTTGTCTGACAAAATATTTACATGAAGTACATGTACACCTGAGTCGGCCACTATTAGGCTTCTGACACAAACTGATGAGTTGTAATAGAAGCATTTAAATGATTAAATTGATCGCAAACAGCATCAAAATTAATTTCAAAAGTAGATTCTGCACTCTACACTGTTGAAATCTTCATATATTGAAAAAAAATGTATTACCGGATTATGTCCTTTGTGATAATAAGTTTAAAAAAAACTGTTGTGCACTAATTATACGTTTACTTCAGTACCTAAATCTCGTGCACTCCTCACTTCTCCTAGGGTGCAAAGGTTAACTGATTGTCACTCAACTGAAGGTTAGATCACAAAACAATTTCATTAATAAAGATTTTCAGAGTGTTATCCATTATTACGTAAACACAGAGAGTCTGCTCCATTGCAGACGTGTGATATACACGTATCTGATTGCACATGTACATTGTATATTCTTAAGTATATGTAACCCTGGTAAATACTAGCCGCAATATACCGCTCGGCTAGAGAGGTCTTGTCTTTAGCTCGATCGGTTGAGCGCAAGACTAGTAAGCCAGAGGTCCCGGGTTCGGTCCCTAGCGGGGGCAGTGGTTTAAATTTATCTAATTCCTGCGCTCTGTTACATATATAATTATTGATGTCTTGTTTTTAGTTTTTACCCTCCCCAGCCAGAGTTTCCTCTGATCCGACATCAGACTTTTAAACAAATCGTCAATGCTTACACACCTGTAATACACTGTATGTACCAGTGATTGTTATATATAGACTTGCCTGACATGCACATGTACTTGACTTAATTAATTGTCACACTAACTTGTTGCCATGGGTACTAATCCCCCTCCCCACCACCATCAACTTCACCTGATGGCCATGGATATACACTTGATTAGGAGTCATCGGGCTCAGGTGTGTTAGTCATCACCACACCTTTGTCAGTTTCTCCTTTTTACAATTAGCCGTATAGGGGGTCTATTCTTAGCCTGGTCAATCTGTGTTCAGAATTCTTGATCTGTTTACCTGTACCTAAATTAACACTTTGATACAAGTTTTTCAATTCAATTAGTTCATTTCTTAAACCTTACAGTTTATCAGTACACATGCAGTGAATAAATGCAGTGAAAATATAGATAAATACATAAAAACAAAACAATAAAGTTCGGACACACAGAGACAACACATGTACGCGACCGCAGCGCTAGTGTAGAAAGTTATTTTATTTTAAAATTAAATGCTATCGTCTTTTGTTGCCGGGAATGATAAATATTGCTAATTTTGAAAGATCTTTATATGACCTTAATATTTCCGGTTTCTAAAAGTTGTGCAAATTTTCGCATACTGAGTTTTTTTTTATAGTAGTACAGTTTGATAAAACGTTCTTCCACTTCCCGATACAACATTCACTCCATCGTCGTTTCTACGTGTTCGCTTCGTCTAGGATCCGCTTTTTATAAGAACCAGACAATTTATTCAGAAACGGTCGATTATTTGTGAGTGTCAATCGTAGCATTTCCGTAGCATTACCGTAGCACTTCCGTAGCATTACCGTACCATTTCCGTAGCACTTCCGTAGCATTACCGTACCATTTCCGTACCATTTCCGTAGCATAACCGTACCATTTCCGTTGCACTTCCGTAGCATTACCGTACCATTTCCGTAGCACTTCCGTAGCGTTTGCGTTTAAGACGGAACAGCGAACGTACACGGCTCTGTAAATTGTAAGCATGTGTTTCAAAGATGAATTTAAACTAAGATATCAGATATCTTGACAGGACCATGATCATGATAAACAAAGCAATAACAAAAATATAACATCTCAAGTAAAACTGCCACTCCAAAACAGCTGTTTGAGAGCACCATAGCTTGGCTATTGATGATACTCACTAATCGAAACTTTACCCCTTTTTGTGCCAATTAAATATGAAAAATATGGTTTTGCATATTGATTTTAATTCATATTAATGTTTAAACTACTCAATAATGAACATATTATTGACTATTGACATTCAGAAAAGAACATCACAGGAAAGGTTATTGTGAAAGATTCGTCAGCACAATTACATTTCATTTTGGATTGTTCTATACCTTAGAGTGATGTCAAAGCTTGGATCATAATCCCCATCATCAGAGTTGAGGTCACCTCATCGACGTTCCCACTGACATATATGGTAAAGCTGACAAAAAATGATTTCTTTTTAGTTTCTTGCTTGATAGTACAAAGGATTATTACAAAACATATCATCTACTACACAAGGCAATTCATTTAAACAACTGCGAATGTATTCAAACTAGAAAATGTAGTGAACTGTAGTCTTGCACCAAATTTGAATTTATATGAAAAGAATGCACTGATAATGAATTTGTGAAACATAGAAAGAGATAAAAGTCTGAATAACCTACTTTTTAGACTGTTCTTATAAGCCAATATGCTGAAATCTTCAAAGAATTATTTCACGATAGCAAAGATACTCCGAGACCTGATATTAAGCATATAGTGTGCTGGAATGAAGGATTACAACATTTATTGACCTGAATTTACCTAGGCTACTCTGATATTTAAAGTGGTAATCCGCATAGCATCTGTAGAAATGCCCTCGATCAACTTCAGCGTTGCTGCAGAACCAGGTGGGCGATACAGGTCCATTGGACCTCTTGTCTTTGATGTAAGTCAAAATGTAGTCAAAGTGACCTACTTCTTTAAAATAACACATTGCCTCACCAAGTTGAACACACACCACAAGTATAAAATTCCAGTGACGGATAGTATCGAATATACCCGACATGGCATATAAGCTGTTCTGGAAGTGATGATATTTTTACCAGATACACATGGATGTATCAATTTCAAAATGACCAGGTAAAAGCATATATGAAACTTACTGAAAAGATCGATGAAGCTGATCTCCTCTTTGGTAGCACTAGTAATATCTGCCTTTTGCTTACATTGTTTCCTTCAAAATAAATGTGATATTATGACATACATACAATTTTAAACCTCAATTCAGTTCTCATCAGATATTTTCTTGTGTATTTCATAACTAAAATTGACATCTTAATTGCTATCAATAATGTTATCATTATTATGCAATATTGCTTTTTTATACAGTGTCATATTTACTTAATAATGATAACAGCAGGGACATATACAACCATATTCCTATATATTGTATACAGTACAATGTACTACATGTAGATGTTCATAATAAATGGGTACTTCCAGTTTTACTGGTCTCAATGTCGAGGTGAAGCCCCACGCTTCACTGAATTCTTCAAAGGGAGTAATCAGGTGCCCCGCATTGAAGAACGACTCCGAGGCCGACATACTGGAGTACTTCCAGCATGTCGAGAACATCCATGTCCAGAGGTACAATGTCTCTGCCTACATCCCCAACCCTCTGCGATGCCGCAACTGTCAAAAGTACGGACATCACGAGGACAGATGTGGACGGAACACTGTCTGCGAACACTGCGGACGTGAAGGCCACACAGACAACGACCAATGCAACATTGTTGGCAAACGTTGCATAAATTGCCAGGGTAACCATGCGGCCTCATCTCGAGACTGTCCTGCCTGGAAGAAGGAGAGGGAGGTCCTCCGGTTGAAATATACCGAGAATATTTCCGTTCCTGAAGCCAGGAGGATTGTCGAGAGTAAGGACAGCACACACCCCACATATGCCACAATTGTAAAACAGTCGACAGCAGGTACCATCTCGGTAAAGGATGCCTCTATCCAAGCATTTGAGGACCAGTCTGCCTAGGGTCCAGATGCTCCCGAGATGGCAAACCAGCCAAAACACAAACAATTAATTGGGAGAGCCTCGGGCTGGAGTGCCACCCCAAAGCCTCCAGAGCCTTCAAAACCCACAAAACATACACCACCACCAATCCAACCATCGCCATCGAAAACAAAAACCATCACAAACGAACGGAAATCTAAGGCAGGTGCCGACCACCATAGACGACGAACTCTTTCACAGCCGTCGGTCGACACCTCCCGAATCACCAAACGACCTGCCACTACACCCCCTCAAGACCAAAGAACACCAAAATCTAGGGTAGGGATCAATAGGCATCCCTCCCTAAACAACAAACCGGTCAAGGGTTCAGATGACCCTATCCTTGTCTACAATAGGTATGGCGTTCTTATGGACGACAGTGACAGCCTACACCAGGCAGCCCTGTCAGTCCGAAGAACGACCAGCATGAACCAGGATAATGACCAATAATAAAAACACGATCATACAATGGAATGTACGCGGACTACGGGCAAATATAGAAGAGTTTCCAACTCTATCGAAAGAGTTTAGACCTGCCTTATTTTGCCTACAGGAGGTCATGTTAAAAAACCCAATTACCCTTAAACATTTCTCGCTTTATAATAGCACCACGGATATAGGAATCAAAGCAGCAGGTGGCGCAGCTGTAGCTGTCCATAAGAATATTCCTCACAGAATGATCACGTTAAACATAAATTTACAGGCTGTCGCTGTATGTGCAACCTTACACAGACAAGTAGCTGTCTGTTCAATTTATCTTCCTCCAAGTGTTGCTTTCACTAGTGAGCAACTGAATAACCTCGTCTCCCAACTCCCAACACCATACATAATTCTCAGGGATTTTAATGGGCATAACAGCCTGTGGGGCTCTCCGAACACAGACGAGAGAGGAAGACGTATTGAGGAATTTATGGATAAAAACAACTTGTGCCTTTTTAACAATAACACCCCAACATATTTACACCCTGCTACAGCTTCTCGTACCCACATCGACCTATCACTATGCCATCCCTCCATTGTTCTCGATTATGACTGGAAGGTTAATAACGATTTATGTGGGAGTGACAACTTCCCTATTTCTCTAAATAATATTGGGACTGGGGATTGGGTTCAATTCCAACACTTGTGTAACGAGGAGCTTACTGTAGAAAAACTAACTAACCTCGATGATTCAATTAAAACATTCACCGAAACTCTTACTTCCATCGGCGAAAAAACTATACCAAAGTCCGTTCCAAAACCTACAAAGTTTCTTTTATCTGAAGAATCTTTTATTAATAGATCCGGCCGAAAGGCAGCTCTAAGACGATTTTTGACTTCCCCAACTGTTGAAAATTACAATAATTTTAGAATTTGGAGGGCAAAGGCTCGACGATCTATCAAATCCGATAAAAAGAATAGCTGGAAGGAATACGTTTCTAAAATATCTTCAAACACATCATCTAAAAAGGTATGGGATCAGTTGCGAAAAATAAGTGGAAAAAGAAAAACGGCACCCTCATCCCATCTTATCAATACAAAACAAATTTTCTCTTCTAAATCAGAAATTGCAAATGTATTCGCCAAAAATATAGCCCAAAACTCATTAGCCAAAAACCACTCCCAAAAATTTCAAACTTTCAAAAAAGAGAAAGAAAAGAAACGCCTTAATTTTAAATCCTCCAACACAGAAAGTTACAATAAACCATTCGATCTCCCAGAGTTGCTTGAATCCTTAAACAAATCACACGATTCAGCAGCTGGGCCAGATGAAATTCCGTTCCAATTCCTGAAACATCTACCGGAATCATCCTTACGTTGTCTCCTATATATTATTAATCAAGTCTACGAATCTGGAAAGATCCCAGATTCTTGGAAGGAATCTACAATTATTCCAATTCCAAAACCTGGTAAGGACACCACTGAACCAAATAAGTATCGCCCTATCTCTCTAACAAGCTGCATATGCAAAACACTTGAACGGATGATAAACACTAGACTAGTTTGGTTCCTTGAATCCAATAATATTTTGAGTCCACTCCTAAGGGTGTAAAAAGACCTCCCTTAACGTCCAGCGATGATATGCATGGTTATGGGATGGAGGGTCACAGAAACCATTTATGCAAAATATGTTCCCCTTTCTCCGAGGATGCTTTTGGATTCAAATCCATTAATAACTTTATGACAAGTAGCGATATAAAGGAATTACCTCTATTCCCCCTATGGGGCCCTACCCCTTCAGCCTCTTGGGGGTCAGCGTCACCGTTTATGCAAAATCTGTTCCCCTTCCCCCAAGGATGTTTCTGACCAAATTAAGTTCAAATCCATTCAAACCTTTATGACTAGTAGCGATTTAAAGGAATTGCCTCAATTGGACGCTGCGCCATGACATAAGCTCACCGGACCTTCGGAAAAGATTACCTGGATTTGTTTCATTTTGGCCTATCCATGTATTTAAAGAAACAAAACCTATGTAGCTATATACGATATTCGCTATTACATTCGTTGACGCCGTTGCTTGAAACAAAATTCGATAAGCATTTTGGAGAACACATTCCAAGTTGTATTCCAATAAAACCAGGACGTTAACTTAACCATTAATAAAAATATTCTATGTAAAGAGGAGTTTTTTATTTATCAAGTAAACCTTTTTACGTACAGAAAATATTAGTGTAATCTTAACAGCATATCTATCAGGCAGATAGTTATATCTTGTCAAGTCAATATGGAATACCAACCTGTTTGAAATTGTATGCGTGTCGGAAGACAACACAACACCAGCATGTTCTTGTTTTACTAATTTCTTGGCATAGTCGCAGTATAAATAAGTATCCTGAGAATAATTCACATTCCAATTGAATGCAAGAAAGCTTTTGATTATTTGAACCCTTTATGGAAAGCTGATATTGAAGAGCAGTGCTAAAATCGATTATACATTGTATGTATCTTAAAGATAACCAGTGCTTATCGTAATGATTTTGTACGTGTATAAACAACATCTTTTACAGTTCAGAATGTATAGAGCAATAAAAGGTAAAGGTAGCCACTGAACAATGACGAACTGTGTAAAATGCATATAGATGGCTTCTTATATTTGGCCTTTCTGGCCAAATTATGGATATAACGCAGTCAGTGGTCAAGGAAAAATAGTTTTAAATAGAGTGACCTTGTATTCCATTTTTTAAAGTTTGTTTTCTTATTCTTCGCCCTATGTCTTAGAAAACGAAACAATTCCATGATAAAATGTCATCCATTATTCGGCATATTCCGTACAGGCATGCTCTATTATCGTCCCATTACCTTGGGTACCATATGTGCATTCTAATAGAGAAGATTATGCACCCGACAGTAATTCGTTTCCACGGTCAGTAGTCTAATCGCCCACGTCATCGTTAAACCTCTTATACAGCCAGCTTTTATAGGAGAGACTAGAATTTTATTACAAACATCTTGTTCGCCATCACAACGAGTATAGGTCCTTTGTTTTGTGAGTTAATTAATGACGCACATTAAGCTCTGTGTTTGAACTCCTGGCAAATCCTTGCAAGGTATCAGATTCATAAAGACGGGTTCCTAGACATACGGCTATACCTTGTGATTAAAAAGCAGATCGCGCTGCAATGGCGGCATAGTAGCACTCACTGATTGTTAACTTCACTTTCCTGATTTAAACCGTTTGTAATTAATTTTCGAATATCACAGTAAATTTATTTGTTTGTTTGGGTTTTACGGCCGTCGATAACAAGGGTCATTTAGGGCCAATCAATATACTATTACTTTATATTTTTTTTAGTGTAAAATGAGATAAAAATGGTCATTTTTAAAAACATTCGTATTGTATATTTACATCATTATGATAAAAAAGTTGTTTACAAAAATATATATATGACGAATAGATTATGTGACTATATATATATACGTCAAAGAAATTAAGGTAAAAGGACATCAAAGTCTATAAAATATAGCTAAATAGTGCTTTCGAATCCACGGAATTGATCAGAGTGGCTAAATGAAATCAATAAATAGACAACAAATTCCACTCAATTAGCAAATGTTCTCCTTGTTATAAGCGGCCATTGTTGTACTTGCCTTAAGATGGGTCATACATATAAAAAAACATTCTTACACATTTGAACATTCCAAGAACAATTTACCGTTAAACACATTTTATTGGGTTGATCTGTAATCTAACACTATAATAACAGCATTATTGGTTTGGGTTTTTTTAACGTCCTATCAACAGCTAAGGTCATATAAGGATGGCTTCCCGTGCTTGCGATATGTATGTGTGTGGTGATTGTGTATGTATGCAACATGTCTGAAATGTCTATTAGCAAATGTTAATAACACACACACCAAACTAAAAGCTGTCGGTCTGTACTACAATATATGCAAAATACGTAACGGTAACCTAAGTATTGACATATTTAGGCAGATTTGATTCCCATTAGATTAAAGATTTGTTTCTCGATCCTAGTACATTTGACCCGTGACCTTGAAGGTCAATGCAATTCATTTCAACAGTCTTGATAATCCTTCACCTCAGCATGCTACAGGCCCAAGATAAGGTATCTTGATATCCTGCTTAATAAGAAGTCGTTAAAAGATTTGAACTTATTTGTATCCTTGAATGAAGGCCGAGGTAATTCATTAAAGATAACATTGATATTCCTTTCAAACAGCATGCTATATGCCCAATATAAGGTTTCTTGTCGAAATCATAATTGTTTACGAACGGACGACGCTCGATGGCGACAACGGAAAAAAGGCGATCATTATAGATGATCACTCAAAATTTCTTGTCAGGCGACTTCATAAACTATACAATCGAGTGTACCAACATTACTAGCTCACCTGCCCGAAGGAGTTTGTTTTTCCTTTTAACAACTTTTTCCCAATAACCAAGCAAGTGAGCTTATGCCGCGGTGCGGCGTCCGTCCGTCTTACTCTTGTTTGTTTGTTTTTTTTTGCAGGAGAAAAACCACCGTCCTACGGTCAGTACTTGGCAACTGCTCCACGTAGGTTTCGCAAACCAGAGTTGGAGGGCTAGTGATAAAGTGTCGGGACACCTTAACCACTTGGCCACCGCGGCCTCTCAAGGCTATCTGATAAAGTGGCATATTTGACAAAAAGTTTTCGAAGAAACATAAAAACTTAATGCTTTATTAAGATACATTTCAAATCCAGGTTTACTTATTTGTTTCTCTGGTGTAATATCAGGTACAGACATCTGAAATACGAATGGTAAATTTTACTATGCATGGACATATCACGTAAAAACAACTAACAAGCATGTCTAGAGATATTATTATTTATTAACACTTTTCATGTGACAGGGCAATACAGGTAAACTGTTTGATGGTTTGGTAAACTGTTTGAGTTTACAATGTAACACATACTGTGTAGGATTTCCATGATAGTGAGAACTTGTACTCCATAACCTAACAGATAACCTGCCAGCAATGCACCAGACTTTATAAAACCATTATTTCAGCTTATGCAGGCAATCTAATGGCTGGCCAATACACAGGAAATCACGGTACATGCAGCTATATATTAGATCAAATGTCATCAGAATATTCTGCAATGTTTCCATATTCAGGTTGCTGAGTATGTTTTATGAATAGACTTTTGTATATCATACCCAGTTTATTGGCAGACAAATGATCAGTGAAGTGGACATACATAGAGTTGTAAAGTTTATAGATTTCTTATCAATTAAACAGGACTTCTGGCTACACTTACTTTATGTAGCATGATTATTGTAGAGAGTAACAAAGTGAAGGATTTAATTTGCATATATTGCTCGTACTCGTACTCACTCAGATATACTTGTGGGATGAATTAACGATTCATTCCGTGCAAATATCTTCGTCGCCAACAGGAGATGAAATTTAATGTAATTTTGTGTTTTTCCCATAATTCATCATTAAACCTTACTGTACATGTGTCTTTAAGCGACGGAATGAACGGATATTAAATCTGATGTCCATAGCTCATTAAAACTTGTGCGATACAACCCACAAGTTTACAGACAGAAGACTACATCCCATAAGTCAGTCTTGTCTGTATGTCAATCCGCCCGACGTCATTTTTTTTTCCTTTTAGCAATTTATTCTCAATAACCAAGAGGCCCAGGGACTTGATATTGTTCCTGTAGCATGATGTTGGGGTGAAGGGATACCAAGATGGTTCGAATGAATGACCTTAACCTACATTCAATGTCACAGGGGTAAAATAGGCTAAAATCTTCAAATGACATCTCAAACACCTATAGGCCCAGGGACTTGATATTGTGCCTGTAGGATGCTTTGGTGAAGGACTACTAAGTTTGTTCATATGAATAACCTTCACCTACGTTAAAGATCACAGGGGTCAAATAGTTTAAATCTTGAAACAATGATTTCTCGATAGCCAAGAGACCCGATAATAAGTCAATAATATGCTGACATGAAGGGCTAGAAAGTTTTTGGGAACAAACCTAGCCAAGTATGATATTTGAATAAAGTGATAATCAGCATAGTATCTGCAGAAATGGCCTAGATCAACTTAAAAAATTATGTTGAGCCAGGTGAGCGATACAGGCCCATTGGGCATCTTGTTTGTTTAGGCCGCGGTGGCCGAGTGGTTAAGGTGTCCCGACACTTTAACGCTAGCCTTCCACCTCTGGGTTGCGAGTTCGAAACCTATATGGGGTAGTTGCCAGGTACTGACCGTAGGCCGGTGGTATTTCTCCGGGTACTCCGGCTTTCCTCCACCTCCAAACCTGGCACGTCCTTAAATGACCCTGGCTGTTAATAGGACGTTAAACAAAAACAAACAAATGTTTGTTTAGGTATTATGGTTTTACACTCATTTTTACCCACTATTTGCTTGTCCTAATTCTCTTTCTGCAATAAGCAATAATTATAAGTTATATTACTCTATTTAGGTTTCTTTTAGTATTGTTTAATATCAACAACTAAGGTAATTTATAGACGGCGGGTTTGCCCTGTGTGTGAGATGCATGCGTGTGTTGAGCGAGTTTTAGGAAGCTGCGGTCAGAGCCGTTCGTGAATAACGAGCCGGGTTCTGCAGTAACGGACCTTCTCTCTGTTAACATTCATAAATGCCATACTTTAAACATTAATCTGTTGGAAATATCCACTACCGATTAGTGAGAACGGAAATTAAATCCAAAATGTAGTACTACCTGATCATGGTGGTATAAGGAAAAAATGGAAATCGATATGGCGTTAACCCTAGAGGTGGCCATTTTTTTTTGTTTCGAGGGGGGGGGGGGGGGGGGGGGGGGGGGGGGGGGGGGGGTGAAAATATGTTTTGTTTTAGGGGTTTAACGGCCTCGCAACAGTCAATGTTGTACGAGTACGGGAGAAACCTATCAAAGACACGGAAGATAATTCCCGATTTCAACAGGCCAACATTAGACGCTTTATGCGATAAACATGCACTGGGATATAGAAGTACTTATTCAAGAGCTCTGGCACTGGCGAAACCATGCAGGGGGCCTCACACCGACATGCAGTGACATACAGCATGTATCCGTGTGTTTTGGGAGGCTGCGGTTTGTTCTTGGTTGGAAGATGTGCTTCGAATAACGGCAAAAATTATTGGAGTACTTCTGTGTCGAGAGTACGGACGACATTTATCTATGTATTTATTCATTTTATTGGTTTACGGCACATAGACATTTGAGTCATTTAGGGCCTCACAACACTAAAAAGACGTTTGTAAAACAAACAAAAAACCAAACCAATTATGAAAAAAAAAACTCAAATGAAAACATACATTCGTAACTAAAATATGCAAAGCATTCAAAGTGACGAGCATGTTTCAGGAACTATATCTTGTGGCAAAGACCAATTGCATTCATTTTTTGTTTGTTCGTTTTTGTTTTGTTTTAAAGTGTGAAAATAATGAGATTCTATGAACACGGGAAACAATTTTCCAGATAAGAATATTATCAAAATTTTGATTTGGTATACTTTAAATAAGCGATATCGAATCCGAGCAGATAATTGCCTTTGTAACATTGCTTGGTTATACATATTGTGAATAACATTACTGATATCAATTCAACTTTCAAAAAGTTGGTTGGGTTTAACGTCCTTTCAGCTAGAGATTCTAGAGGGATCTTGATGCCCACCATTGACTGAACTTGATTGGTTTTATTCAAGACTAACCTTTTCCCTATTTCCCCTTTCTTCTTTATATCATGTTATAACAAGAGGAACCTACAAATCAACACTTTAAGGAGCAAATGACAATTTTCCCTGTGATAATGAAATAGCGATTATAAATAAGAATAATAGTCGCTTGTCTGCCTTTTTGTTTTCAAATCAAACTAAAAATTAAATTGGCACAACTAGAGACCAAGGGGAACTCGCACATCAAATATGAGAAATATATACGTAATTCTTAAGAAAAAGTGATTTAAATAGCCCAGCATCTAATGGGCTAAAAGTACCGAATTGCTGGAGCAATCTGGTTATCAAAGGGTATCATAATAATTTTCCTCGGCACAACTGTATGGAGGGCTTGAAGAAGATTAATGGTATTCTATAAGAGTAACGATTACGGATTACGGTTAATATTTGTAAAAATATTGTTTTATTAGTCGTTTAATCGATAACAATATGTATTACTTGCGAACTAGACATAATACGATTCCATTCACAACGTTAAGTATAACATCACACGAATTTTCCGCCAATAGTAATGTTAGTGTGGTCTTACTAAACAGCATGTATTTTTGTATTTGCATTTTCATGTAAGAAGGAAATACCAGAGTAGAATCATATATAAACACATGCCATTTATACAATTGAATGTATTGGAAGAGGATTAAAAAACGATTTATAAATGTTTCATTTACGATGATACAGTTATATTAATTTGTAACTTGAACCACACGCTGTACATGTAAGAATAACAAGGACATATTTTATCAATTTCTAAGAAAGTTCTATTTCAATAACATATTTCCACATAATGTACCCAAATACATAACAAAAGTTAAAACAGCACGCATATATTTATTTACACTAATATCTCTGTCATACCAACATATATTCATTGTATAAACCTAGGGAATACCTAACAGTCAACAGTGACATACCGACCTGTGTGAATAGTGCAGTTGGCAATTCATAATTTATCTATCAGGATAGCCAGCATCCATGTTTACTTTTAAAAGTGGTATACATAACCGAACTGCAGTTTATTGTAGGCATCAGATGCTCAGAGTTTTCCTTTATCGATCTTGTTCATATTACTTTCTTCAATAACATGGTCATCGGCATCATCCTCAGTCCATTTTGTTTCATTAACTTTTGATAGAATGTCAAATGAAGATCTTTTGCCGTTTTGCAGCTCCTGTTCCGCTGGAATGATATTTGCCGGTAATGCAGAACAAGGCCTACATGCGCATGCAATGGGAATATTAACACGTATCAGGATTCTTCGGATACTTCTGCCATCTCTATTGGGGCATATCAAAGCTGTTCTTAACATCCTCGTTTCTGTTTGTTTGCAACATTCGCAGTAGTGTGTCAGTTCTCCTGCCAGATCAACTGATGGTCGGGAATATGAAGAACAAGCTCCATCACAGGCAAACGAAAGAAGAGGTTTAGGTTGACAGCCTTCGTAGCTCAGTGTGTGTATTATACGGCGGCGGTTGCATTCACTGCTCACGGCTGACGTCAGTAAGAGGAGGTAGATGCAGATTTGTCCGGTCCGCTTTAGGTTGGAAATGTCCGACATACTTCTGAATAATAATGAAAGACAGCATTAAGTTTGTTTTTAGTTTAGTATTACTAAACAGTTATAGAAATGCATGCACTGCCTGGACTGTGTGCGAAACGAATGCGTGTGATGAGTATTGTTTTCGGAGGCTGCGGTATGTTGTCTCAAATGCGGGTTGCTCATTTGGGCCATTCTGAGGCCCTTTAGTAATAAACATATTTTTGAAAGAATATACTTTGTGGTAAGCTGAATATGGTATACTTTCAAACATCGGATTTTGTGGGCTAGTAAATGTCCAGGGTCAAAGGTCAGAGAATGAAAAATGAAAATTTCATAGTTTAATTTCATTTTCGCCCTTTTACCTTTGAACCACGAATGTTTTCATGTTTAATGTTTAACTATCATACCATACAGCTGAACCCACCATGCAAACAATTGCTTATCACCGAAAGGCCACAGAATGGCCGAAATGGGCACCCTTCCTTTACTCACCTCTAACTATTACAATGGATTAGTAGGCACGCCTTGCCGGCATAGCTTGTTCAAGAAACGGTTTCATCACAGCAAGTTTGTTAGTCAATAATCGCAATAGAACCTAATTACCAAGTCGTAATAAGTCTGTGTACACTAACAAGCAATGGTGTTTACCTTTTTTTGGTTTGTTTATTTGAATGAAAATGACTACAAGGTTCTTTGATTCTTCAAAATGATCGGAAGATAAAGTAGATCAGAACAGTAACTCAGGCGTCGATTTGTACGCGTGATAATGATATATAATAATACTTTAAGAAACAGCATGAGCAACTTATATTATAGTAAGAAACAGCATGAACAACTTATGTAATAGTTTGGTGTTGTTTAGTATTGTTTAACCTCTTATGGATTGCAACTATTGAAGACGCTCTATGCTTACGTAGCATAAATCTGTGTTAAATGTTCAGGACAATATTACTCTTACTATATCAATAAGGTGTAACACTTGAATATCAGACGATACATCGACTATGGAACTGAAGTAGGCTATTGATTTGTCGATTATTATAGTTAGTATTGTTTACAGAGCTGCCGACCAACCAGATTACCCCTTGCATACCGCTCTAAAATAAACAAATTACTTCCGTTCTATGTTCACATCTTTCAATCATTGTCATACGACAAAATATAACATACAGTGATATTTGAGTATTCTAAACCGATGTACGTTATTGACGTTTGGATGCATTTGAAATTTTAGTCGGATTTAACTTCTATTCAAAGTGAATGGAAACTTGCCCCACTACCGACTTTACGAGTGGTACACCTTGTTCAGGGATAGAAACCTACGTCACATGCATTGACTCGGTAACACAAATATGGCGTCTCCACGGCCAGTTTTGGAGTAAGTTTTTGCATATTACTGTTGTTTTCCGTTCAATTTGTATACCGAAACATAGCCTTTTGAAGATCTACACTAGAAAGGATTACTCGATCGCAACAAATAGCGGATGGTATCCCATGTGTGAGATGCATGCGTGAGGTGTGTGCATGTGTATTTTCGGAAGCTTCGGTATGTTTATGTTCGTTTCCATGTGATAGCGCGAAACTAATGCCGACTGTATAGTGCAAAACAGACCATGCTCTATGATTTTCATCTAGGGATGTAACTTTACGTGTGGAGGGTTACATGTTTAGGTTTTATTACATATTTTACTTAAAAATTGATGACGTACTTGAGACAATTTGAAGTTCATTACATGAAGATAATTTCATAAGGAATCATGATAGATACGATTATGTCTGTAAACATAGAGAGGCTTTAAACGGACATAGCCTTTGATTTCAAGATTAGTTTTCCTAAGTAATCATAGTTGCTGAAATGACATTTTCAGTGTGATGATAATGATACTATCATGACGTCTGGTAAATAAATAGTTAATTGGTTATGATTTGGATAGTATGATGGTATAACGGACAAGAGGCCAAAGGTAATCATGGATTTCTGACCGACCGCAAAAAGACACACTACAGTCAGGGCCACCTCAGGATCATTTCAGTTAAGCTAGAGCTGAATCCCACTGGTGGAACTTGAAAAGAAGTTTTTAAATATGTGTTGCTCGGGAAAACCATGGTTGCGCCATCATGTTACACAATGGCCACCATGGCTCCTATGTCAAAGTTCTTACAAGGCCGAAAACTAACAACACTTCGTTGGCTCCCCTTGCTTAACATTACCATCAATTTCATACTCGAAGGCACTTTTGTAGCTGGGATGTTAAAAATGTATTTATTGGATAGCGACCATCTTGGATTTTGGACATAGCCAAAAAGTAACAACACTTGGTCAGAACTATATCAGTATCGCTTCAGGCAAGTTAGAAACTCAGTCCCTTTGGTTGAACTTTGAAAGTTTGAAATGTGAAGTTTACGCACGCCGCCGGACGAAGCACGATGACGTCGGGTTAGATTACCTAGAAATGCATACACATGGAGCGAGATTGTGTCAAATCCGATATCAAAACACCACGAGTATTCGCTCTGTAACAAAAGCTATTACCGAGAGACATACCACAGCCAGTGGAGGTCGCCCTTAAATGACCATAGCTGAAAGGAAGTTAAACTATACAAAAACAAAATCATTAGTTATTTTTTTCATAGCAATTCCACTTTCATGTGAAGGTTTCTTTTTTACCCTAATAATGCATGTCAAATTGTTGAGATTGGTCAGTCAATATCGCTTATATCCGATCATTTTACATCTGCCAGATGGTATTTCTGAATGTTGAAAATTGGGACCAAAACACCAGCTATATTATATTTACCAGAAATCATTTCGAAACAGAAAAGATAAATAACGTAATGATGAGACATCAAACCTGAATAAAAATTAAACTTTAACAGAATAATGGCGAGAAACCCTAAACCATTTCCTGTAATTAAGGAATATGCGCCTGTCACCTCGGTTCTAATACTTTCTGGGATTGGGAAAACCGTTGCTCATTTTTTTCAATATAATGCGACTGGGAAAGGTGACCTCCTTGATGGCTTCGACAGTATGCTTCAATGAGGTAACAGTATTAAGTCGGCATCAGTTTCGAGCCATACACCATGGAGACTTACCGCAGACACCCAAAACACACAAGCCTATACTATACGCATGCTTCACTAACACAGGGGAGGCCGTACTTCAATTACCTAACCTGATAGGACGTTAAACAATACAAAACCAAATCATTTACACTTTTACAGAGTCATTTAAGGCAAAACAACAGCTGGAATAGACGTTAAGGAAAAAGAAATACATCACACTAAAAATAAAACGGAAAAAGCGAAAATCATTTGAAAAAAACCCATTCCGTAGTTAAACCTTTATTATTGTTTTTATTCTTTTTTCAAAGTTTTCAATAATAAAATGTATGATAATCAATTCTTATAAATATGCTATCTTTCTACAACCGTGTTTGTTTCAAACAGTTGCATTCATTTCACAAAACAATATAGATCGGTAAGTATCAGCGGATTAACGAATAAATAAGTATAAAGTGGTACATACCTTGACGTGGTGCTGAGAACTGCTCGGTTTGAAATGACATCTCCGACACGACAGCCTATTTTATATGTTTGATACTCCAAGCTAGATAAATCGTGCTACATCAGGTGCAGCGGAGGCGTGACCCATCTGTAATTCTAGTACAGAAAAGTCATAACGCATGATTCTCCCCAGGATAGCGCTAATTATATATATAAGCTTGCTCTAATATGACCTTTTGTATTGTTTAACGTCCTATCAGGTTAGGTAATTGAAGTACGGCCTCCCCTGTGTTAGTGAAGCATGCGTATAGTATAGGTACAAGCGGCCTCGAATGCCAACGAAAAGACTATTTGACGCTGTGATTTATATTAAAACATTCTATAGAAATAATAGTTTAATATGCGGTCAAAGACACTACGATCGGGTGGTGACTTTAATGTTAACAATAAAATCAATATGCAAAAGCATAACCAACTGATAATGTACATAATTTTTGTTCGGTTTATTAATGTTTAGTGTCTAAATAAAGGCTATAAAGGGACGGCCTCCCCTGTGCGCGAATGTTTGTTACGGGAGGCTGCGGTATATTAGCCTTCCTCACAGGGGTGAAGTCTCATGCTCAACTAAAGACCAAAATTGGGGCAAAGTCTATGGAGACATTAGGAGAGGAAAGTATTTAGAGTTGAAAAGAAAAGATCGTATCCAAATACAAATACATGCTGATTTTAAAGCGTCTCCTCGTTTTTGCAACACATGAATTATGACAATATTACAGAACTATGATGAACACAATAGATAATATATCGTAATGATATGATGTGATAATCAATTCCTTAGTTCTTTATAAATACAATTAAAACCAGTTTGATGAATTGTGGACTGCGATAAAATCTACGCACTAGAAGCCGAAAGACGATCGTCGTACTTGTTGCTCCCACGAAGGCAAAGACAATGATTTAATAAAATAATATCACCATCTACAACTTTCAGTCAACTTAAATTCTTAAACTTTAACTTGAAAAGCTAATATGAATTGCTAGACTTCCCGGCATTTGATAAACAACCCAATACTTTTCTGTTCATCAACCGGGGATGTAATTCGGCGAGCCCAGGTCTAGTTCAGGTTGTAGATAAAGATGTTTATTACATATCTTACTAATGAATTGTTCACGTTACTGAGAAAACTTTGTTGAAAGTAAATGATGATAAACCCATGAGGGATTATAAAGTTTAACTTGATAAAGTTTTATATTCATAAACAAAACCACAGGCAGGCTTTAGCAGACAAATTTAGCATTTGTAATATTCGAGAGAAAAATTAAGTTTTATTTTTACACATGAATAGAAATACATGACAATGTATCAATGAAAACAGACGGTCTTTTCGTGAGGAAAACTATAATATATAATCGAACGACAAGCCCGTTTTAAACTTATAAAAGAAGTTGTTCACCTTCTTATTAGTTTCGACATTCTAGTTGTTTGCAGACATTTTGATATATTTGTCTTTTGTAAATTTCATGATTCGCGTTTCCGGTTTGCAGAATATGTTCTGAGTTACGAATTCTATTCTTTATGGCACTTCAATACAATGTTAATAAGACTACTAAATGGTTGATAAAACATTGTAAATGAAATGAAATATCATCAAAACAACATACAGGTTATACAAGTCGATGTATCATCAAACAGATCAAACAAAAGTTCTTATCACGTGGGAATATTTTAGCAAAGGACAAACTTAGCGTTGGTAATTTTTGTTGAACATGTCGAAAGCTTTCAGGGAGACATATTCCTTTAGGTTAACGTTGTCATAAAGATATTAAAGATTTGTTGTATTGTTAAAATGAAACATGTCACGATCTAAAGAATTTTGATTTATAAGTTGCATATATATATATATATTCCATCAAACAGGGACATGATGCCAAACCTCAACCATTGGCAATTACTGTTTCATAAATTTGAAGGAAAAAAAATAACAACAAAAGAACACGTGAGAGTGTCTAATATGAAAGGGACAATATAATGGATGTTTTCTGTCATTAAAGTCTCCGTACAAAGGTTTTTTCTTTTTTACGTTTTAGCAATCGGGAAATTAATGACGATAAAACTATCATCTTCCCACGATTTATTCCTAGACAAAAAGACAGCGCAAAAACTTCCTGTCAGGAAACCGGATATATATCAAAGCATTAACATCAAACGACACTCTCTCCTTTGAACACGATATCTGAGCAAGGTGATAAAAGGTGCACACAAGTCAGTCTTGTTGCGCCTGTCAAATAATTACATTATCCTGAAGGTAGGGCATTAATGGAAGGCGATATGAGGTTGGTGTTTATAATAGGAGTCACCGTGCAGGCGGGTCAAACGTGGGTAATAGGGTGCATGGTATTTACATAATGTATTTAAAGTATAAACAGAAATTGTTCCGTATAGATGCAAAGAATATCTTGATGATATAGGGATTTCAGCTAAAAATGCTTTTGTTCCCATCCTTTAAAAGCTACTCATGATGATTGAATAATCGTTTTGCATATGCTTTATTTTTGTACTATTGATGCTTGGTGACCGGGTGGTGTGTCCTGCTATGTGTCGTCGGCAGTATGCTTCAGTGTGGTTTTAAGTCTACATTAGTTCTCTACTTTCATTAGGAGACAAGCACAATGCATTTTGCACACAAAGGAGATCGTCCCTTAATGACCATATAGGTAAGACATAAATGCCCGTGCTGCCACCTTACAACCCGACACAGTCTTGTGAGGATTGCATCAGCAGTTCCTGCAGTTAACTAGTTATATTGCATCTTTCATGGCAGGGGCATACAAATAAAGAATGAAGTGTAGTAAGGGGCGATAACTCGTTATCGTTCCTTACGGAACGTAATGATAGTATGAGCTAATTCGCGATTTTTGCCGGCTATTGTAGCGATTTGGGAGCGGAAAAAAATGGCATATACAATTTTGATGGGCTTTTGAACCATTGTAAAACTCGGCTCGATCTAGGTCTGGATGTATCTGGTATCCCTGTGGAAATTCGTATTTATGAGATATTTTGGGTCAAACATGCCAAAATCGTCACTTTGACTAAGAGGTTCTGTTTAAATCGCCCTCAAAATTCAGAAAAAAATCCAGAGATATATACAATGCACATACAAAGAGATAAATGTTTCCTGAAGAAAACAGTCTGTTTAGTTTTTCGATATCTTTAGCAGAACGGTTACAAGATTGTTTTGAAAATGGCCTATTTTTTCGACCTTCTCAGTATTTTTCCACTCGACTGGGGTAAGACCGGGTGTTTCCTTTCCGTTTAGCACGGTAGAACAGATGGACCGGATCGGCATACATAGTTATCAGCATTAAATTCATTACAAATCAACTGGTTTTATATTTGTTTTGCGCGAGTCATCTTGATGGTGTGTTTGAAAGCCTGCATTAACATCAACAGGTCCATTAAAATTGACGTATGAAGTTTATATGTAATAGAAATTATCAACACAATTGGTTTGGTCGGCTTGACCGCATATATAAAGGACAATATAGAATAACGCCATCCTGAACTCATCGGGTATTATGACTGAAATGATTCTCCGAGGAGTTCCGGATGGAACAACACCGGGGACTTCACGCCGCTTACTCGTTCAACTCCAGGCAGTATAAGTGAGTTGTATTACATTTTCGCGTCAGGGCCAGGACTTTTTAATACCATCTCATATCAAAAGTGACATTGGAGATTATAGTTGTTCTACTATGACCATATTTGTTGCTTTCCAGGATCAGTATTCATCGTCAACCCAGACCAGCGTTCAATTCTTTTCGATAACAAATCTAAACTCGTACTGAGTCGTAGGCTTCCAGTACTGGCAGTAGGCCTAGTGTAAATGTTACGTGTTCATTAACGTTTTAGAGACAGGCGACGTTTAAATATGTAATATTTAATTAATTTCTTTATTGTTTGTTTAATGAAATTACTGTGTCGTTAGTTGATGCAGAGACCTATATACTAGTATAGGTCTCTGGTTGATGCTTTGATGTCTTGATCAGCTGATATTTGTTTATGTTGAGGAGCAACGACGTTTCGAGAATCATATCTCATACATATTAGCTTACGATGACACGAACTTTCAAGGAACTAGTGTACATGTACTTCAGTACACACTAGCAGTATATTGAACAATTCTTTTTCAGTATTAATAGAAGTTATTTTTCAAATTTTTAATGAAATATTTATATTCTAATGCTTTAAATTTTGAAATTTAAGTCTCTGACCTGCCCTTTATTGAGATGGTTCTTAGGACAGTGTCAAATTATATCATCTTTTGCATTAATAAATATATGAAATAAGTTTTCAAATATATTTAAACCCTTCGCTTTTATGCACCAAAGAAAACAATATGCAAGAAAGCTGTTCTGACAAATTTAAGCTAAAATATTGTCAATTATTATGTTGCATTAAGTAAAATTATGTTGCTTTGGGTGTCATGCATTTTTTTTTATCTTTTAAAATTAAATTAATTTCAACTTTTACAAAAAAAAGTATAAGATGGAAAATTATTTGACAAAATCAAAGAGCTACCAGGTTTTAGCTATCACAATTTTACAAAATAGTTGACTTTGAAATTTCATGAATTAGTCAATTTTCAAATATCTATAAGTTGCTTTATTATCAATTCCATATCAACATATTTCAACTCTTTGCTTACATGTACATGTGCCAAAGAAAACCATGTGCGAGAAACCTGTTCTGACAAAATTTTACTAAAATTATGTCAATTGTTATATCACATTAATTTAATTAACTAATTTAGGGTGTGGGACCATGTTGTGTTTTTGTTTTATCTTTTGAATTTTTAATCTGTTTCAACTTATTACAAAAGGTATTATAGAAAACTACTTGTCAAAATTAAAGAATTACCAATATTTTGTTATCACTATTTTACAAAATAGTTTTTCTCCAAAATTTCATCTGCACACAGGTAGCAATTAGTAAATTTTGACAATATCTTTGCTTTAAATACCATTCCAACATATTTCAACCTTTCGCTTACATATACCAAAGAAAACAATGTGCAAGAAACCAATTCTGACAAATTTATACTTATGTTTTTTTTAACTATTATGTATTTATTGTGTAGCACTAAGTTAAATTCAATGTTGGGGAACCATATGTAGTTTTTTTTTATCTTTTGAATTTAAACTTTAATTATATAAAGGTATTATAGAAAATTATTTGACAAATTCAAACAATGACCAGGATTTTAATGATAACCATTCTACAAAATAGTCTTCTTCATAATGTCATCTCCACACAGGTAAAATACTGTAACACAGGGACTAGTGTACATGTAAATAGTTTATATGTTTCTGTTTTTTAGGCCAACACCACCATATGCATATACACTCCGTATTTACATTAGGAGGGGTGTTCTAAATTGTTGGCCAAAGACCGCACTTAATTTCCTTTTATATTCTACTGAAGAAACAAATTCAGAATTTTGAAACTTTACATAAAATCTGGTTTTAATTTCATATTGTAGAACTATTCTCTCATTATCAAATATTTTGATATTGGGATAACACCATTTTCTTTAATTTTCACATCTTTTACAATTGCAACTGTGACAAATAAGAATTAAAAAGTTTTAAACAGTTACTGTAATTGCAAGCCTTAGACCGCAAGTAATTACCCTCTATGTTCTACTTAAAAAAAACTTCATTAAAATGTTTTTGAGACTTTGTATGAAATATGGTTTTCATTTCATTTAGTAAAACTATTCTCTCAATTTCAAGCCATTTAGATATTAAGAAACAAATTTTCCACAATATTTACTGTAAGATAGTTTATTAATTATTTATTATTGAGGGGCCGCGATAGCCGAGTGGTTAAGATATGTCATGACACTTTATCACTAGCCCTCCACCTCTGGGTTGCTAGTTCGAAACCTACGTGGGGAAGTTAACTGGTACTGATCGTAGGCCGGTAGTGTTTCTCCTGGTACTCCGGCTTTCCTCCACCTCTAAACCTGGCACGTCCTTAAATGAACTTGGCTGTTAAACCAAATACACAAAGTTTATTAGTATTATATATATAGAAGAAGTATAGAAAAGTTTGAACAGTTATCCTGCAGAAGAAAAGGGAAGCTGACAATCAGGCCGGTATGTGCTGTCGTGGTTGTGTCTTTGGGCAAGACCATTTTACCCTTATTGCTCTGGATGGCATGCAATGGGCCTCTTATATGTTGTTCAGTCAGGTAGTCACCAACTACTACAAGGAGACCCAGCCTCAGACTTAAAGATGCTACTTATTTTTCAGAAACCGGACAAGCTGGTCTACACTGCTACCTTACAAGAAGTTTAAATCATTTATTTGAAAAGAAAATATTATTTATTTTGCTTGGTAAGCTTCATTTTCATAAATTATTGCACCATTTCCTGGATGGCATGTGGACAGACAGGTCTCCTGCATGTTGTTCAGAGGTAGTCACTAACTACTACAAGGAGACCCTGCCTCAAACTGACCTAGCTGGCTATTCAAAGGGTGATAAACAAAGCTAACAAATCAAATATATATAAGAGTAAGAGATAATTGCCACTTAATTTTCAGAAACTGGGCAAACTGGTGTACACTGCTACCTGATAAAAGGTTGAAAAAAGATATTTAAAAATAAAAACATGTTTTATTATGCATGGTTAAGCTTCCTTTACATGAATTATTGTTCAAATTCACATACAACAATTTAAAACTTGCTAATTACCTAATTTTCATCTGTGATAGAAAAAGGGAGATAACTTGCTCACCTGTTCTTGATATAAAATTACCTGGGTAATTATAATGTACAATTCATATTAATGCTTTTGTAGATATTTCCCTAAAGTTATATTCATGATCGATCAATTATCGATATGATGATGATTGATCATGAACTTATTAGTGATTCCCAACACTACTGAAGAAGTTGCAAAAGTTTTGAATAAAAAAAAAATAGATAATCTCCCAATTTGCTCGACATGGACCACTGACAAAGACACTGATACTGACTTTAAACTATGGGGAAAGTCTCAAAATATCAATTTAAAGAAATGGCTATGTCAGACAAACAAACAATTTTCCTTCTCTCATTTGTATCATTGTGTTCCACTGGGGAATTCATACAAAAATGGGATTTTCCTCGCGCAAGTGTGATTTATTAACAATTTTCTCCAAGATTAATATTGGGGCGAGCCAATTCCCATAAAATCTTGGATATTCCTATCTGAAAGAGTTAATCCTATCTTTTTCAAGGAAATTTGTCCAAATTTAGATATTGTCTGATTGCAATGAAATTTGGTACAGTATATATAGGTACATCATGGGACACCGGTTACTCTTGTAACCTCACTTTAACCTTTTTTTTAAACAGAATGACTGCCATTTCCCAGCCTCTGATTGGTCCAAAATAAGATATTGTCCAATTTTGATGAAATTTGATATGTAGGTACATCATGGGACACCGGTCCCTCTGGTCACCCCATTTTCACATTTTACCAAAATGGTCGCCATTTCCTGGCCTCTGATTGGTCCAAATTTAGATACATGTATTGTCTGATTTCAATGAAATAGGGGTATTATGGGACAGCAAATTCAACTTTATGGGTTTCATTTCCTTGGCAACAAGACAGTTTTACTTATTTTTGTTTAACGTCCTATTAAAAGCCAGGGTCATTTACAATATTTGTAAGGACGTGTTGGTTTTGGTGGTGGAGGAAAGCTGAAGTACCCGGAGGAAAACCACTGACCTACGGTCAGTACCAGGTAACTGCCCCACGTCGGTTTCGAACTCGCATCCCTGAGATGGACAGCTAGTGATAAAATGTTGGGACACCTTAACCACTCGGCCCTGCGGCCCAACCTTTAACACAGTCTTCTCATTGGTTGAAATTTAGATATTGAGCGATTTTTGATGAAAACTGCTGAAACAGAGTTATCGCCCCTCACTACGCTTCATTCTTTCTGTGACATCCTTCAGGTGTCACCCAACTAGTATTTAGTTAAACTGAGGGTCGTATCAAAAGTCGGTTTGTTCTTCAAATTCTTGATTTCCGATTTCTCCATTTGTAATTTAAATCTATTTCGTCCACAGTTCAGCATATTCCTTTTAAAAAGGCCGCGAGCAAGAATAGTGTGGTAATGGCCCTATCATGAACGGAATCTTGTCTTTGATTTTTACAGTTAAATGGGGGGAGATATCAAGTTGGATGTTGGTTCGGTAGTAATTGATACTGTATAATTTCTTTCATTTTGTGGAAAATCTAAATGAAACTAAGACCACACGAAATATAATCAAAACAAATATATATGAAATAGATTTTGGATTTAAAATTCATTGGTTTGGTTTGGTTTATTTAGTTTAACGTCCTATTAACAGCTAAGGTCATTTAAGGACGGCCTCCCGTGCGTGCGTGTGGTGGTTTCGTATTTATCGTTTTCCTTAATACTGATTTACACTAAAACGCCTACGCCTCCAAATACTGTATTTGCTTCTGACGACAAAAGATTTAATAAACTATTTTCTTCGTCATAATGATACGCGTTTATAGCACAAACTATTTTGTCTCCACAGCGGATACCAGTCCAAAAAACCCGTATCTGGTCCTTTTCACAGCGGGTTAGCATCGTTATAAACGAAGCATATGTTTCTCTATTAAGACAGGAATATCTTGTTTCCCTGTTTAGATTATATTTCTGATACAGAATGACAAAGTTGAATGTTTTTATTTCTACTCCTTGTTTTTTTTTTTTTTACTTCTGGAGAACAATGCCACAACATGCTGTTACCATGGTTAATAGAACTAGGCGTCGTAGTAAGAACATGAAGCAAAAAGGTCCACTAGGCCTGTGTCGCTCAGCTGGATATTTCCTATGTAACGTTACATGTATATTACAAATGCCTTTTCCCGTTTTGGCAATCTGCCTTTCATACCATGCATTTCTTAAACAAGCATTAAAATGCAATTCAACATCACTACACAATTTTTATTTCATTATTGCAGGTAGTGTGTAGGAATCGTATTTGGTCTCCCCGACTGCACGGTTGGAAGAGTCGACTTAATGTGAGATCTTAAATTTTGTCTTCCTTTTTACCAACTGAATGCGTCCTAATGTTTCCCTTGACCACGGTTGGGAAACTACGTAACTAACGTTACAAAGAGAACAACAAGATGACAAATGCAACTCGCTTCTCGGTTAGTACTTTTTACTCTTATCCCGCGACTTCCAATTTGTCAATTTGGTCGAAAGTACGTTTGAACAGAAAACATTGGAGAAACCAACTCCAACCCTGTACAGAAGGCCACAATTAGTCGGTTTTTACGACACTCTGACATACAGCAGGCATATTTTTTCCCTGCATCTGCACGGGTAAGAGTGTAATGAGGTAGAATATGATTTAATTTAATTTACATGTAAAACATCTGCTTGATGAAAGGAAATATCAAATCAAGCATTAACCCGTTAAATTGTATCCTTTTATGGCATATGTTTCGCAGTTTGTTCTACAAGTTGCCAAGTCTTATATTGCGTATACAAATAAGGTGTACAGGTGACGGCCGGTACCCGGTAATGTGACGTCATTCGATTATTGATGACGTTAATAACAATTGCAGCTCGGGTCAAAGTTCGAATTCTTCACCAATCAAAAGACCGGAAGGTCATTCACCACTAGTGGTATAATTATCATATATTTCTACCGCAATACGCTTTTTTATTCCACTCTCAAGCCATTGTTTAAATGTCCCGGCTGTTGGATAAATATATGTTATATACCACTAGTGGTATATGACCTTCAGGTCTTTTGATTGGTCATTCATTCGAACTTTGACCCGAGCTGTAATTGTTATTGACGTCATCAATAATCAAATGACATCACATTACCGGGTCCCGGCCGTCATTTGTACACTTTATTTGTATACGCGAAATAAGACTTGGCGTCGTTTCCCTTTGATTCAAGCCGATATTATTGTGCTAGATACAGATGCAGATTTTTGGATATGGAAATTATTTCACACTCGTAAGATATTTTTTAAAAGTTAACTTACTCGTGTGAAATAAATTCCATATCCAATAACCACTCGTTGTGTAACCTCAATTTATCCAACAGTCGGGACATATATACAATTGCTTGAGAATGGAATAGCACAGGGTATTGTGGTAGAAATATATTTGTATGGCCTTGAAAAAGGTAAAGTAGTCACGGGGTGATTAAAAGTTCATGTTTTTTTTTTTTTTTTTATTACTGCATGAAATTATGTATGGCCCTGGTATTTCTAACATGCGTTTCCAATATCTACCATGCAACACCATTATGACTACTTCAAAGCTGTGATCAATTTCTAATTTCAAGGCATTGATTAAGAAATCATTGCAGTCATGTCTCAAACCAAAACATTGTTATAATGCATCATTATCAGTACTCTACATTTCATAACGGCCCCGCATCTAAGATGCGGGTCCCCTTTAGTAATCAGGTTGTCCGTCTGTCCGTCAGGTAGGGCGTAAGAATTGTACCTGCTGCCCCATTGCATGATCGTAAGAGGCGACTAAATTTGGGATATTATCTTTTCTCTTTCTGAACAACTTTTTTCTTCCTAATGTCTCCATTGACAATGCCTCACTTTTGGCGTTCGCCCTTGTGACACTGGGTGATACCGGAAGTTATTCCGGAAATCCTTCCATCAGTGAACAATTAACCACGTGTCCGCGGCAGCGTGGTTACAATAGTACGGAATATGATGACGCTCAGCATACAGTTCTGACGTCATTTCTGGAGTAGCTAGCAGGTTCAGATCTTTTTGGACATTTCCAGTCTGATGTGATCAACAGGAAAACCTGCTCATTCCGGCAATCCTTCCATCGGTGAACAATTAACCAAGTGTTCGCGGCAGCGTGGTTACAATATTACGGAATATGATGACGCTCAGCATACAGTTCTGACGTCATTTATGGAGTAGCTACGAGGTTCGGATCTTTTTGGGCACCTCCAGTAGGATGTGATCAACAGGAAAATCTGCTCATTCCGGCAAACCTTCCATCGACAAACTATTAACCACGTGTCCGTGGCAGCGTGGTTTCAATAGTACGGAATATTGTGAGGCTCAGCATACAGTTCAGACGTCATTTGTGGAGTAGCTAGGAGGTTGGGATCTTTTTGGGCACCTCCAGAGGGATGTGATCAACAGGAAAACCTGCTCATTCCGGCAATCCTTCCATCGGTGAACAATTAACCACATGTCTGCGGCACCGTGGTTACAATAGTACGGAATATGGTGACGCTCAGCATACAGTTCTGACGTCATTTGTGGAGTAGCTACGAGGTTCGGATCTTTTTGGGCACTTCCAGTCGGATGTGATAAAAAGGGAAAACCTGCTCATTCTGGCAATCCTTCCATCAGTGACAAAATAACCACGTGTCCGCGGCAGCGTGGTTACGATATTACGGAATATGGTGACGCTCAGCATACAGTTCTGACGTCATTTCTGGAGTAACTAGGAGGTTGGGATCTTTTTGGGCACCTCCAGAGGGATGTGATCAACAGGAAAACCTGCTCATTCCGGCAATCCTTCCATCGGTGAACAATTAACCACGTGTCTGCGGCACCGTGGTTACAATAGTACGGAATATGGTGACGCTCAGCATACAGTTCTGACGTCATTTGTGGAGTAGCTAGGAGGTTCGGATCTTTTTGGGCACCTCCAGTTAGATGTGATTAACAGAAAAACCTACTCATTCCGGCAATCCTTCCATCGGTAAAAAAAATTAACCACGTGTCCGCGGCAGCGTGGTTACAATAGTCAGAATATGGTAAGGCTCAGTATGCAGTTCTGACGTCATTTATGGAGTAGCTACGAGGTTCGGATCTTTTTGGGCACCTCCAGTGGGATGTGATCAACAGGAAAATCAGCTCATTCCGGCAAACCTTCCATCGGCGAACTATTAACCACGTGTCCGCGGCAGCGTGGTTTCAATAGTACGGAATATGGTGAGGCTCAGCATACAGTTCTGACGTCATTTCTGGAGTAGCTAGCAGGTTCAGGATCTTTTTGGCACATTCCAGTCTGGATGTGATCAACAGGAAAACCTGGCTCATTCCGGCAATCCTTCCATCGGTGAACAATTAACCACGTGTCCGCGGCAGCGTGGTTACAATAGTACGGAATATGATGACGCTCAGCATACAGTTTCTGACGTCATTTATGGAGTAGCTACGAGGTTCGGATCTTTTTGGGCACCTCCAGTAGGATGTGATCAACAGGAAAATCTGCTCATTCCGGCAATCCTTCCATCAGGACAAACTATTAACCACGTGTCCGTGGCAGCGTGGTTTCAATAGTACGGAATATGGTGAGGCTCAGCATACAGTTCAGACGTCATTTGTGGAGTAGCTAGGAGGTTGGGATCTTTTTGGGCACCTCCAGAGGGATGTGATCAACAGGAAAACCTGCTCATTCCGGCAATCCTTCCATCGGTGAACAATTAACCACATGTCTGCGGCACCGTGGTTACAATAGTACGGAATATGGTGACGCTCAGCATACAGTTCTGACGTCATTTGTGGAGTAGCTACGAGGTTCGGATCTTTTTGGGCACTTCCAGTCGGATGTGATAAAAAGGGAAAACCTGCTCATTCTGGCAATCCTTCCATCAGTGACAAAATAACCACGTGTCCGCGGCAGCGTGGTTACGATATTACGGAATATGGTGACGCTCAGCATACAGTTCTGACGTCATTTCTGGAGTAACTAGGAGGTTGGGATCTTTTTGGGCACCTCCAGAGGGATGTGATCAACAGGAAAACCTGCTCATTCCGGCAATCCTTCCATCGGTGAACAATTAACCACGTGTCTGCGGCACCGTGGTTACAATAGTACGGAATATGGTGACGCTCAGCATACAGTTCTGACGTCATTTGTGGAGTAGCTAGGAGGTTCGGATCTTTTTGGGCACCTCCAGTTAGATGTGATTAACAGAAAAACCTACTCATTCCGGCAATCCTTCCATCGGTAAAAAAAAATTAACCACGTGTCCGCGGCAGCGTGGTTACAATAGTCAGAATATGGTAAGGCTCAGTATGCAGTTCTGACGTCATTTATGGAGTAGCTACGAGGTTCGGATCTTTTTGGGCACCTCCAGTGGGATGTGATCAACAGGAAAATG